>NW_007734691.1:1456-28714 GCF_000696425.1 Galeopterus variegatus | reverse complement strand
TCCCTTTTTCCCCTTCCCTCCCCTTTATCCCCCCCCCCCCCAGTCTCTGGTAATCACTGTTCTGTTCTATGTCTCTATAACATCAACTTTAAAAACATTTTTTTAGATTCCACGTATGGATTAGACCATGTGGTATTTGTCTTTCTGTGCCTGCTTACTTCACTTAACATAATGACTTCAAAGTCCATCCATGTTGCTGCAAGTTACAGAATTTCATTCTTTTCTATGGTTGAATAGTATTCCATTGTGTATATATATCATGATTTTTAATCCATTTATCCATTGTTGGACACTAATGTTGATTCTATGTCTTGGCTATTATAAATTGTGCTGCAATAAATATGGGAGGGCAGATATCAGTTCAACATACTGACTTGATTTCTTTTGTGTATACACCCACTAGTGGGATTGCTTGATTGTATGATAGTTCTATTTTTAACTTTTTGAGGAACTTCTGTACTGTTTTTTGTAATGGTTGTACCAGTTTACATTCCAACCAACAGTGTTAAGTGTTCCCTTTTCTCCACATCCTTGCCAACACTTGCGTTCTTTTGCCTTTTTAATAGTAGCCATTCTAACTGAAATGAGTTGGCATTTCATTTGCATTTCCCTGATGACTGGTGATGTTGAGCATTTTTTCATATGGCCCTTTGTGTGTCTTCTTTTGAGAAATGTCTATTAAGATCCTTTGCCCATTTCTCAACTGAGTTATTTGGTTTTTTGCTGTTGAGTTGTTTACGTTTCTTATATACTCTTGATTTTAACCCCTTATCCAATGCGTAGTTTGAAAATATATTCTCCCCTTCTGCAGGTTGTCTCTTCACTCTAAGAGTTTCATTTGGTATGTAAAAGCATTTTAGTTTGATGAAATCCTGCTTGTCTATTTTTGCATTTGTTGCTTGTGCTTTTGAATTCTTACTTACAAATCCTCACCCAGGCGCATGTTGTGGATCATTTTCCTTGTTTTCTTCTCATAGTTTCATAGTTTGTGGTTTTACATTTAAATTTCTCACTCATTTTGAGTTGATTTTTGGTTTTTTGTTTGTTTGTTTACTTTTTTTATTTTATCAATATGCAATGTAGTTGATTTTCATGTCCCTTAACCAATTCCTCTTGCTCCCCTCCCTCTCTCTCCTCCTCCTCATCAACATCATATCTGTTCACTTGTCTTAACAAGTTTAAGGAATTGTTGTGATTATTGGGTCTTCTTCCCAGCTCACCCCCCCAATATTTGTTTGAATATTTATTTTATTTTTAGCTTCCACAAATAAATGAGAACATGTAGTATTTCTCTTTCTGTGCCTCACTTGTTTCACTTAACATAATTTTTTCAAAGTCCATCCATGTTGCTGCAAATGGCAGTATTTCATTCTTTTTTATAGTAGATTAGTATTCCGTTGTATAGATATATCACATTTTCCTTATCCACTCATCTGATGATGGACATTTGGGCTGGTTCCAACTCTTGGCTACTGTATACAGAGCTGCAATAAACATTGGAGTACAGGTATCCCTTTAGCATGATGATTTCCATTCCTCTGGGTATATTCCCAGCAGTGGAATAGCTTGGTCATATGGTGGATCTGTCTGTAATTGAGGAACCTCCATACCATTTTCCATAAAGACTGCACCATTTTCAGTCCCACCAACAGTGTATGAGAGTTCCTTTTTCTCCACAACCTCACCAGCTTTTATCATTCTCAGTCTTTTGGATATTGGCCATCTTAACTGGAATGAGACTGTATCTCAAAGTGGTTTTGGTTTGCATTTCCTGGATGCTGAGTGATATTGAGCATTTTTTCATGTGTCTATTGGTCATTTGTATATCTTTCTTTGAGAAATGCCTATTCAGCTCCTTTGCCCATTTTTTAATTGGTTTACTTGGTTTTTTGCTGTTAAGTTGTTTGAGTTCATTGTATAATCTGGATATTATCCCTTTGTCAGTTGTATATTTTGAAAATATTTTCTCCCACTCTTTTGGTTGTCTTTTCACTGTATATGGTAAGAGGAAGGGGTCTAGTCTCATTTTTCTATATGTGGATATCCAGTTTGCCCAGCATTATTTACCAAAGAAACTATCTTTTCTGTAATATGTATTCTTTGAACCCTTGTCAAAGATCAGTCGGCTGTAGGTGCAAGAATTCATTTGTGGGCTCTCTATTCTGTTCCACTGGTCTATGTGTCTGTTTTTATGCCAGTAACATGCAGTTTTAGTTAGTATAGCTTTGTAGTATAATTTGAAGTCAGGTAGTGTGATGCATCCAGCCTTGTTCATTTTTCTCTGGATTGCTTTGGGTATTCCAAGTCTTTTGAATTTTAGGATTTTTTTTCTATTTCAGTGAAGAATGTCTTTGGCATTTCAGTAGAGATTGCATTAAATCTATAGTTCTGTTTTGGGTAGAATAGCCATTTTAACAATAGACTTGAGTTTGAGGAAATAAAGAGAGGTGTTATCTTCTTTTTGGCTCCCATCACTACTCTAACTTGCAATAGACAAGAAAGGAAAGGAAAATGCATACCTACAAATTCAGGTTGGGATTCAATGACCTTTTCAACAAATGTTTTTCCTTCTTTTTTTTTTTAATTAATAATATTCATGAGATACACAGCTAATTTTCACCCCTCATGCCCATGATGTGAGGGCCAGATTCATACTTGCAGCATACCCATTACCGGAAATTACTTTTGGACCCCATGTCCCTACCCAATTATCCCTCAACCCCCCTTCCCCTACCCCTCTCCCTAAGCTCCACTTTGTCACTCTAGGAATGTTTTCTCCCCCTGTAAGACCACCACACTACTGCGGTCTTTCTCTCTTACCTTCTTTTCTCTCTTAACTCCCACATATGAGTGAGCACATGTGGTATTTATCTCTCTGTGCTTTGCTTATTTCACTCAACATAAGTTTCTCTAGGTTCATCTATGTTGTTGCAAATGGGAGTATTTCATTGTTTTTTATGGCAGAGTGGTATTCCATAGTGTATATGTACCACAATTTCCTTATCCAATCATCCATCGATGGACATTTAAGTTGGTTCCATATCTTGGCTATTGTAAACAGAGTTGCAATAAACATGGGAGTGCAGGTATCGCTTCGACGTGATGATTTCCATTCCTCTGGGTATATACCCAGAAGAGGGATTGCTGGATCATATGGAAGATCTATCTGTAGTTGTTTGAGAAACCTCCATACTGTTTTCCATAGTGGTTGTACTAATTTACAGTCCCACCAACAGTGTAGAAGCATTAGCTTCTCTCCACACCCACACCAGCATTTGTTATTCACTGTCTTTTTGATTACAGCCAGCCTAACTGGTGTGAGGTGGTATCTCAATGTGGTTTTAATCTGCATTTTCCTGATGACTAATGATGTTGAGCATTTTTTCAGGTACCTGTTGGCCATTTGTATGTCTTCCTTTGAAAAATGTCTATTCAGCTCCTTTGCCCATTTTTTAATTGGGTCATTTGTTTTTTTACTGTATAATTGCTTGAGTTTTATGTATATTCTGGATATTAATCCCTTGTCAGATGCATAGTTAGCAAAATTTTTCTCCCACTCTGTAGGTTGTCTTTTCACTCTTTTGATTGTTTCCTTTGCTGTGCAGAAACTTTTTAGTTTGATATAGTCCCATTTGTTTATTTTTCCTTTTGCTGCTTGTGCTTTCTGGCTCATGTTCATAAAGCCTGTGCGCAGACCTAATTGCAGAAGTGTTTCACCTATATTTTCCCTTAGTAATATTACAGTTTCAGGTCTTATGCTTAAGTCTTTAATCCATTTTGAGTTGATTTTAGTGTATGGTGAGAGATGCATATCTAGCTTCATTATCTGCATATGGACATCCAGTTTTCCCAGCACCACTTATTGAAGAGGCAATATTTTCCCCAATGTAGATTTTTGTGGCCTTTGCCCAATATCAGATGGCTATAAGCCTGTGAAGTGATTTCTGGGTTCTCAGTTCTATTCCACTAATCTGAATATCTATTTTTATACCAGTACCATGCTGTTTTGGTTACAATAACTTTGTAGTATAATTTGAAGTCAGGTAGTGTTATGCCTGCAGCTTTATTTATTTATTTATTTATTTTTGCTTAAGATCACTTTTGCTATTTGGAGTCTTTTGTTTTTCCATATGAAAGGTAAGATTGTTTTTTCCATTTCTGTGAAGACTATTATTGGTATTTTGATGGGGATTGCATTTAATCTGTAGATTACCTTGGGTAGTATAGACATTTTCACGAGGTTAATTCTTCCAATCCAAGAGTACGGAATATCTTTCTATTTTTGTGTGTCTTCTTTACTTTCTTTCAGAAATGGTTTGTAGTTCTCATTTGCTTCTTTTTTGAATACTAATCCCAACACACATTGGGAAGACCAGGATCTCAAGATTATAGTTCTTCTGAATTATATTGACATGCTCAAACATTTTACTTCAGATGAAACTGCTGTGTCAATGTGGCTGGGTCACACAGGGCTTTCAGAGTAAACAGTATGCTCAGCTAGAACCAGCCTTCACCTAAAAACATATAAGTCCTACTATAACCTTTAAGAATGAATCTTATCTGGACCATTTCAATCTATGACAGAGGCTTTAATAAGGTTAATCATCAAAGAGGCAGAAATCTGAATTATTTTTTCTCAAGATGTTCCTTGGCCCTTATGCAAACTTTTTCACCTACACTCCAGCTGTCATTTCTGTATACTAAGTAAATTTCAGAACTAGAGCTATGTGGAGCCTCAAAAGGTCCTATCACATCCTTTCCACAGGGCAATTAGTCCTATTAAAATATTATCTATTACATTATCAAGTGAGACCAGTTATTTTTCTAATAATGAAAATCTACTCTAGGTTGACCAATCATCTACCCATATAATCACAAAAGAGCTGGCATATATACATTTTAAAATTTATCTTTAAAGGAAATTTGCTTTTTAAGCTGGATCTTTCCTCTCTAAACATCCTGAGGAAAGAGACAATGTTTTATTCATTTGATATTCACATTCACCCTCCCAGTCTAGCATACCATGTGGAAAGCACTGACTGAATGCTGAATTGAATTAAATTCTTCCCATTAATTCTATTCCTACATACACAAAATATGCCTCTCTGGAGTTTCTGTTTTTCTCATCAAAGATACATAAAATAAATGTAATAGCTCTTGAACATGAAAATTCTTCAAATATTTTTTGTCATCTATTTTGTTCCCATCCTCTTAGTGTTCTTTACTCTGACTAGACATCTTCAATTCCTTTAGCTGTTTTCGTATGGCAGGAATCAACAACCTTCATCACCTCACCACTTGGTCTTAGATTAGGGATTCTTAATCTGAAGTCCATGGACATATAGGTGATTCATAGATGACCTGTAAGAAATGTTGTAAAACTTCTGAAATTTTATATAAAATTTTGTGTGTATATAGCTAAGCATGTTTTACTGGGCATATATCTATAGCTTCTTTTACATTTCTAAATGGGAGATTGTGATCTCTCAAAGATTAGGGAACACTGATGATAAAGTTATTTAGTTTGTCACTGTAAATCTTAAAATGCAGTCCCCAAACTTGAACATAAAGTTGTGGTACAACTTAAAAGACTGTAAAGAAGCTGGCATTTCCCTTGCTGAAGTCACTATTTTTCTATTAATGCAAAAGAAGCTTTCAAGTGTCTCTAATTGTCATCTGATATTCTGAGTTCACACTAAATTTATTTGCAAATAAAAACACTAAGTTTTTTATCATCATACACATACATGCACAAACACACCCATACATACTCATTATCAAGCTGCTTTCCACTGCTGCTTTTATGTATCTTTAGTGCATAATCCATATTTTACATTTACATATGTCGAATTTCACCATGTTGACTTTAGGCCATGATAATCATAGACATTTTCTTGCATCTTATTTTCAAATTAATCTTGTGTTTTTCATTTATTTATAAATTTGATAACCTTGACTTCTCTTGCATCTTCCAAGTCACTGATAAAAAATGTTGACAGCTCTGTACCAGTCCATAAGAGACCTTCCTTCAAGTTGCTATGAATTCATTAATCCACATCTTTCGGGGATTTGTTTATCAGTCAGGTACACTGTGTTGTCATACAATGCTTATCTCCCTAATGTTTTAGAAGAGATATCATAAAGATTTTGATAATGCCTAAATGAAATTAGGGCTTACTCTATCAACAACATGCAATTTGATAATCCTGTTCAGCACAGAAAATAAGATTAGTTTGGACAAAACTATGACACATTCTAAACAGTTAGCATCCAGTTATTGACTTTCTGTTTTCTAAATTTTGGTTGGTAATTCCAGAACATGACCAATTTGAAATAATCATTAGAAGGAGATCATCAATACAAAGCAACACATGAATCCATAATCAATATATGCTTTAAAGTAAGCATTCTAGAATAGTGTAATGTTTATGGATTTTTTTATCTTTTAAGATGAGTTATTTACATAACTTGGTTTGTAAAATAACAAATTTGCTCTATGATGTAGAAACGTGCATTTTAAGAATACGAAAAATTTACCTACCTTAGTACAATAAAGCTTGCTGTGATTCTTTCAATGACAGAATAAAGATAAAACCCTGCAACATAAAATTCCTATATAATTATAGGAGTAATGAATTACTCAAAAAATTTAAAGCCATAATTTTTATGAATTTCTTAAAAATGAACTTCTTTTCCTTGTCTGAATGATGTATCGCTAGAATAAAAAATAATGTAGAGGAAAGTAGCACTTGTAGATTGACCAAATCAAATATTTTAGCTTATTCATTTCTTTTAATATAACACATGGTGAAAGAATTATATTTATAAAACTTCAAGAATTATTTTATATGCAGTTTACAGATGCTTTCTTAATTTTAATAGAACATAATTTATGACATTTATTTTCTGTGTGAACAACCTACAACTGACTTACCTGTAAATGTCAATAGTTTTCTAGAACTAAAACTAATAAATTAAGAGAGTAGTTTGAATTTGGGGGGTGGTGCAAGTTAAATAAGAATGAGTAAATAATTGAATAAGTAAAATAGTATGAAGCAAAATGGAATACTCATGGTTAGAAATAACTGTTATTAATTTAAAAATCAATGTGTCCCATTAAGAAAATTTCTTGCTATTTTAGAAATGCAAAAGCACACAAATCCCCAAATCTTAAGGAATAAAATAAACTTATTTTGAATATTTTTGCTAACAAAGTTTTTAAGGTTTATAAGACATTTATAATCAAAGCAAATTTAATTGCTATAAAAAAGAAAATATGAACTACCTCAAAAATAACCTTGGTCTTGCATAGTAGATAATTTTATTTGTTGAGATGTAAACCACACATCAGTATAAAAGAGTTGTTGTTAAGGTCCTTAGCAAAGGAGAGAGCTGGAAGTACTTAGAGAACAGGAAATAAACTATCGTAAGTTAATTTCATAGACTATGCTTCCCATATTTATAGTTTGAGAAATTACTAGATCTGTTTTGAAAAAGCAAGGACATGTTTTTAGATTAAATGAGGTATAGATATCTATGGGGCAAAAGGAACTTTAGAACCTGAAATTTTTGTGAGTTCCTCACATGCTTCAGCTCAAATATGCCCTTAGAGACATCTTTCTCAAATCACATCCATCAATATGTGACTACCTGTTTGCGTGTTCCCAAATGCATGTGTCCTTTCACCTGAAGAGTAGCTAAAATATCTCCATTAACATCAAATCTATCTCGCATTCCTATTCTTTTGTCCGCAGTTGTTAGGGGTGATTTATATTTATCTGTTGTTAAATCCTGCCTTTCCATAAAGGTTGGAAAGAAGTGGATCTCTGTGGCTTGTGAATTCTGAGCTTAGTGGTTTATTTGTTCATGATAATTGAAGTGCAAAGAACAAAGAGGTAATGTATCCTACTGTACAGAAGATGAGAATCTTCCTTTTTTTGGTTTCACCACTGTTCCTTCTCCTTTGGAGATTAGAGGTGGCAAAAGAGACCATGGAGGGCATGCTTGAATAACCTGTGTAGTGAGAACAAGAGCCTATAGTGGTATACTACTTAGAAATAAAGAATATACTCAACCGCATGGAAAGATACCACAGATACAAAGAGCAAATGAAGAAGATGGTCACACAAAAATAGTGAACGATTATATATATGTGTGTGTATATATATATATATATATATATATATATATATGAAGTTTAGGAACGGCAAATTAACCTGTTTCAGTAGGTTAGAGGGAATGGTGTTTAGCCTGGGTGTGCAGGGTATTCACAGAGATGGGGCATAAAAGAATCTTTTGAAATATCCTATATCTTAATCAGACTGGTGGTTACTTTAGTGCATATACTTATAGAATCTCCTCCAGCTGCATTTTACTATGTCATACTCAAAAAAAATTATAAATAAAAATATTATTAAAGTAATATTTTAATATTTAATAATATTATTAAAATATGGGTAATTAGATACAAGTCTGCATATTTTGCAATTGCATATGGATGCATATAACTTTAAGTTCTTTTGTTTTGGGTTTTTGGTTTTGGTTTTGGTTGAGGGTAAGTCACTCTAGTTACCAGCTCCTTACGACATATTAAATTTTATTTCTGGTTCCTCCCTTATGTCTCAGATACTGTCTCTTTCTTGTTTTTTTTTTTTTGTCTTTTGTCTTTTTCCGTGTCTGGCAACAGATCGCAACCCTCAGTGTTGCCCCCGTACCGGACCGGGGACCGGCAACGGGATCGCAACCCTTGGCGTTGCTCCCATGCCTCGCTCAGCCCGTGAGCGGGAACCGGTCTGTATGTGGGATCCGAACCCTCGGGCGGGAGCGCCGCCGCTGCGCTTCCTAAGCGGCGCACTATCCATTGCGCCACCAGGCCGGCCCTCTTTCTTGTTTTTTATTCCACTTTTAATTTCGGCTATCTTTTATATTTTGTTCCCTAACTTAAATATCTTTTCTGAAATGGGGTATGTCTTAATTTTCATTTTCTACATTAGTGGAGTTCTAATGAATTTTATGGAGATTTTGTATTAAGACTTCAGAAACAGAATCTTAAAATTATTGCAAAACCCTCTATTTATGAACTAGAGTAATTTATTTTATTTTATTTTATTTTTTTCCTTTTTGTCTTTTTTCGTGTCCGGCAACGGATCACAACCCTCAGTGTCACGCCCGTTCCGGACCGGGACCGGCAACGGGATCGCAACCCTCGGCGTTGCTCCCACACCTCGCTCAGCCAGTGAGCGGGAACCGGTCTGTATGTGGGATCCGAACCCTCGGAGGGAGTGCCACCGCGCTTCTAAGCGGCGCACTGTAGCAGTGCGCCACCGGGCCGGCCCTAGAGTAATTTAGATAGACTACAAAAGACCTGGTCTCTTGGTTTCTAGAAGCCATTGTCTTTTTAATGATTGAGAAAATCTTGACTAAGAATTAAGAAATAGTCTACAGTGTATTTTATGTAATTAGCAAGAAAACTTAATAGAAACATTTGTTGCTTAAGTATAATTTTTAAGAATATTGGTATTTAAAATTTTATTTTATCATAAATGCATTTTTTGTTTAAGTATATGATTTTTCTTGGATGTGTGGGATGCAGATAATGAGCCAAGAAATCAAGGAGATTCAAATTTCTCCTGAAGAACCTACAACATACAATATGTTACTCCTATCAATCACTTTTAGCTTCCACAGAAGGAGAAGAAAAATATAGAAAGACAAGATACAAGATGCTGACATTGTTGAAAGACCATGCTGGCATTTTGGTTAAAAAAAAAAAAAAAAAAAAAGGCATACTTTTCCTCTTGGTTTTGCTTTCCCAGAATTAGAAATCATTTTTCTTTCCTTCTGAAATTTGTTTCCAAGAAACTAGTGTTTCCTGAAATTTAAAAACTCTAATCAAGCCATAATTTTCATATACCCTGTGATGCACACATATATTTTTGGTGATGCCTATCTCCCTCAAATGACATAAAATTACCCCGTGTGATATATCAATCATGCTCACATCAAAATGAAACCTCTGCCTGGAAAAGTACATACCTCTTTTCTAAAAATAATTGGATAAGAAGCACATCCTTTTAATGTTTAAAGTCTTGTGGGTATATGTTCAACCTTCAAATTTCTTATTCATGAAATTTATACTGCAATTGAAAAGATAATTTTGGTTTGTAATTATGAGAACCCACTAATACATTTCTATCATAGAGGGGGGAAGGAGTTTTGTGTATTTGAGATTGGTTAAACAAAGAGGCCCTGTATTCGTGCTTAAAAATAAAGATATAAAATAATTCTTATTTTAATGATAAAAATGAATAGAGATTGACTAACAATTTTCCTTCGCAATTACAAGGTTTCAGAATATATTTGGAGTACCCAACGTATACAGGGGTCCTCCAAAAGTTTATAGAAGGATTCATACTATCTTATAATTCAGTTTTTCCACAAACTTTCTGAACTACCCTTGTACTTACCTTTAGGCCAGAATGATCATATGAGGTTTCTCTATGGTAAGTATAATCTTGAGATGTAACAATATGGAATTTTTTTCTCCCACAATCATAGAAACTAAAGTCTTTGTGGGATGCCCAATCATTTTAGTGCTGATGGGGCAAGAAGCACTGTGATGCTTTCAAAAGATATAAACATCCAAGAACTGAGTTTGGTCAACATAGAATTTTATAGAGATTTTCATTATCACTTTTGAAGTATGTCCCATTTATTCACTGTATTGAACAATACATAAATGAGCTAGGAATTCTGAGCTATCTTCTCCCATTACAATATTTAGTCTAACAATATTGCAGTATAAGTGAAACAGATTTTTCTATTAGATAGTAAAAGCATTTTCAAATGTGATACTTTTAGGTAAGTAGAATTAATATCATTCAAAATAGGTAGATATTTATATTTCTGTTGAATAAAGTTTCTAGGTATTTAGAATTTGTTATGTTTTGTTTTTCTATATCTCCATTTACTGATCATTTTAACTAACTTTGTAACTAGTGTTTTAAGGTAAGTTTTTAAAAACATATAAGCATTCCATCTATCTTTTTTTTTTTTTTTTTTTTTTTTGGTCCTTTTTGTCTTTTTTTCGTGACCGGCAACAGATCGCAACCCTCAGTGTTGCGCCCGTACCAGACCGGGACCGGCAATGGGATCACAACCCTCGGTGTTGCGACCGCACCTCGCTCAGCCAGTGAGTGGCCGGTCTGTATGTGGGATCCAAACCCTCGGCGGGAGCGCTGCTGTGCTCCCAAGTGGCTCACTGTAGCGGTGCGCCACCGGCCGGCCCGCATTCCATCTATCTTAATAGAGCCACTCCCTGAATTGCCAGTATTTTTTGATTAAAAATCTATGTATTTAAACAAAGGTAGGGATGGTTAGATGGTGAAACCTTTTGTTGCTACTTTCTCCCCCTACTTTTAACACAAGCTTTCAGGTTTAGCTTGGAGACGAACAGCAGAATTTAAAAGGAGTTGAGCAAACTCTCATTCTGAATAAAGTTCAGTAAGCATTAGCTTTTCAAATTTTACTTATTTGTGAAATGTTAGTCACCACATTAACATCCATACAGAGTTGTCTCTCTGACCATGTCCCTCTAAATAATTTCTAAATAAGGTCAAAGAAGATAATGAAATAATTATATCTCTAAAATCATTTGTCTTCAAACATCAAAACTAAATTTCAAAAAACTCAACATATAATACTGATTCTTCCAGAATTTCAATTACAGCTTTTGTGCTTTGTGAAAGTATTTTTCCCCACTCTTCTTTACTGAAAGCAGTGTGTTTTTACTTGGGTAGTTAAGTTAGGTTTGTTGTTGTTTTCCTTTCAGCTAGACTAACTACTTCACCTTAAAAAACTATTTCTTTAGAAAAATGTTTCCCATCTCCAAAATAGCCAGCTTATGAGCAAATGTGTGCTTCAAAATCTTTTTTTCAGTGGGAAACTTATTATATTAAAAATGTCTATCTTTGAGTGGCATGCTAGTGTCATTATTAGTGATAATAAATTCTGGACACCAATTTCCATTGCTAGGAAGCTTAACTGTAGATGTTAGAAAGCACCATAGAGATAATCCTTTCTAATACTTACAAGCACTTAAAAAAAAAGATGTCTAGGCTCATTTTCTCTTAAAAATAGCAGCAATAATAACAACACTAAACCTAGTATATAAATATGTAATAGCAGTATTTGCCTCTTGAATGG
This sequence comes from Galeopterus variegatus, assembly GCF_000696425.1. Classification (NCBI taxonomy): domain Eukaryota; kingdom Metazoa; phylum Chordata; class Mammalia; order Dermoptera; family Cynocephalidae; genus Galeopterus; species Galeopterus variegatus. The sequence continues at coordinate 16,510 of NW_007734691.1, read as the reverse complement.
GGTAGGGGGGAGAGATAGATACCTGCTCAATTCATTCCCTAGAGGCCTCTGAGGCATATCCATGGAAGCTTTGATTTGAAAATGTCAGATCTAGTCTATTCACTTCATTTAAAGACATGAAACAGATTCAGAAAGGGAAAATAATTTGTAGAAGTCAAAACACCAGTCAGAGGAAATAACAATGTGAACTCTGGTCTCCTGAATCTTTGTCTTGGATGGTTAGCTTACATATTATTTAAGCTAAGTCAAAATGAAGCTAAGATGTGGCTTATTTATTCTTAACATGTGAGCCGTTGTCCTGTTGTTTCCCTGCAAAATCAGTAAAAATTAATTTTAAGCAGATTTAAATCTGTAAAAATAACTGAGCCGACTAATTATATCAACAAATATCCTCAGTTTAAGTCTTAAATAGCTTTGGTTAGCTTCCCAATAAAAAAAAAAAATTGTTCTTCACTAAGCCCATCTAAGGAGTCACTTTTAAACATTTTATCTTCTAAAACAAAGGAATGATGTTCTTGTGCTATCTGAAGAGGACAAGTATTCCAAGATTTCAAGGCTTTGTATCCAGTTGGTTGTTGCGTAGGGGCAAAGGATAGCAGGAATAGTCAATGCTTCTAGTTATTATGTATTTTTTTGTATTAAAATTTCAGTTTTCTGTAAGGGCCATTCTGTTGCTGTTGTGTTCCCTGTTTTCAAGGTTGGAATAATCCCCAGCCAACTTGCTTGCTTCTGTTGGAGGCATGCACTACATCTTTTAGGTTTATTAAAATGGAGAAGTATGAAAAATCATCAGGACATGCCTTTATACTGGTTTAACAGTGGCTATCACAAATGGGCTACCCTGGAGGTGGGGCAAAATGGCAGACTAGAGGTGCCCAAGGCTCACTCCTCCCACAGAATAGGATCAGAACAACTAACAGACAGCTAAACATTGACAGGAGCATCAGTGAGAGAGTGTGGGAGTTCAGCAGGAGCCTGTTGAGATCACCGTGGAGCATGAAAACCCAGGATGATAGCATAGACAGAAGAGAGAGTCATGCAGCCACAGCTGCCACATCTCTGCCACTGGGTTTGGACAGAAAGGATTTTCCCTTGTGGCAAAAAGGTAGGCAGAGGACCCACACCAGCTCCCACCCTCACCACAAAGGCCCACAGATCCATTGGCAGGACAAACCCAGAGTCAAGTGTGGGGAGTGCTCTAGAAAATACACACTGCATCAGTCTAGAACACTAGCACAGACTGTGCACTCCCCACCCTCCACCCACAGGACCCAATCCGATGATGGATGGCATGGAGCATGCCCTGCCCTTGGGGTCAGTAGCCATGGTACTTCCCCAACATTAAGGCTCTGACCTTCACACAGAGCACTCAAAGGAGAGGCCATAATGCTCTTGGCTTGAAGCCCAGGCTCACAGAAGCTGTGACTCTAGTTCTTCAGTCCTGGAAGCCCACTCTAGTCCTGCTGACTGATGCACCCCCATTACCCTGGCCAGAGAGCAGACAGGCAGATGGTCCTAAGGTGGACCACACCCCACTCCTCTGCCTATTCCCCAGCCCTACCAGCTGACTAAGTTCCATGTACCTGAGCCCCCAGTCCAGAAGGATGGCTCCTGGGTCTCTACCATAACACAAACACCCTTGAGCTGATGGAAATAAAGTGTATACACCCCTCCCTGAGAAGCTGCCAGGTGGTTCCCTCCTGAACAGTCCCACTTAGCAGCTTTGCAACAGACTCAGAAATGGCTGCACCAGCCCCTTCACTGCATGTTTATATAGTGGCCCTACCCACTGCCCATAAGCAGCTGGACAGGTCACTTCAATGCAGGCCTGCCTAGTGGTTTAGCCCACCACACAAGAAGCAGCCAGATGGGCCCACTCACTATAGCACCACCTCATGGCCTTGTCCACTTCCTAAAAAGCAGCTCAGCAGCTCTGCATTGGCAGTCTAGCTCTTGAACTATTGAACAACCTCATGGCCTCTGTCATCACCACCACACAGCCCCAGAGCACTGCCACTGAAGCTACCCTCTCCCTGCACAAGAGTCCATCCAACTTCCCACTGACACTCAGCCCATATGCCACCAGCTATACTTCACTCAGATTCAGGTGTTCCTGCATTTTACCAGGCAGGAGGAAAGAGGAAAGAGGGAGAAGAAAACATTCAGCAGAAGCCTGTCCTTGCAGGAAAGAGGAAAGAGAAACCACACACAAGTTCATCCATTCAAGCTGAGGAACTTCAATACACACCAGTACACCTACCAGGGTCACAGAGCATTAGCTGGGGTGCCAGCATGTCTGCCTAGGGTCACCCCATCAGCCAAGGAGAAACAGTGCACACAGGTGCTTCTCCCAGGAACTTCTCCCAGTAGCTTGGGATTTCACCCATGATTTCAACAATCCAACACAGTGTCACACTTAAGTAAGAAATCACTGAGTGCACTGAGTGCACCAATGCCTAGGCCATGGAAGAACTCACATACAATGTTGACATTGAATCTGATTGAAATAACCACAGAAGAGACTACACCACTGCATGTACCCAGAACCAAAATTAAAACACCATACCCAATGCTCAAAACAAAACTCATCTACAGGAAGGAGTCTCCCCTCAAAAACCACTCTAGAGTAACAGAAGATTGAACTGCTCTACCAGATGATTAGATATCAATGTAAGTATACTAGAAATAAAATAAATAAATGAATAAATAAAAGAAAATATGACACCACCAAAGGAATATGATAATTCTCAAGGACCAGAAACTACCCCCCACAACACACACACATCAGAAAGCAGTTGAAATATCTGAAAAGGAATTCTGAGCAGCGATCTTCAGGAAACTTAATGAGAAGCAAGATGACTCAGATAAATGACACAAAATTAGGAAATCAATCTAGGATAAGACGGAGGAAATTTACAAAGAGATAAATAGCTTTAAAAAAATTATCAGAACTCCTGGAACTTAAATATTCATTCAATGAAATAAAAAATACAATGGAGAGTTTAAGAGGAAGGCTAGAGCAAGTGGAAGACAGTATTTCTGATCTCAAAAACAGTCCTTTTGAAGTAACCCGGGCAGACAAAAAAATGAAAAAAGAATTTTTAAAAAATTAAGAAAGTCTATGAGAGCAAGCAGAAAACATTAAGTGCCCAAACATCCAAATCATGGGATTTCCAGAAGGAGAGGAGAAAGGAAAAGGCATTGAAAACCTACTCAATGAAATAATAGTGGAAAACTTCCCAGGTGCTGGGACATCTACAAGTGTTCAGATTCAAGCAGCTCAAAAGATCCCCAGATTCAATCCAGAGATGTCCTCTCTGAGATCCATTATAGTCAAACTGTCAAAAGTAAAAGGCAAAGAGAGAATCTTAAAAACAGCCAGAGAAAATCATCAAGTAACCTGTAAGGGAGTCCCCATCAGACTAACAGGAGTTTTCTCAGCAGAACCCCTACAAGCCAAAAGAGAATTAGATGATGTGTTCAAAACAATAAAAAAGAAAGAAAGAAAAAAAAAATCCTGCCAGATAAGAAAACTATACCCAGCAAGGCTATTCTTCACAAATGAAGGATAAATACTGTATTTCCAAGACCAACAAAAACTACAAGAGTTAACCACAACAAAACCAGCCCTATAAGAAATCCTCAAGGGAGTCCTGCATCTGGAATCCAAAAAATGACAATCACTGCCATGAATATATGAGAAAGAACAAAACCCACTGGTAGAGCAGATATACAAATGAGAAAGTGAAAGAAACTATATATTATCATCTCCAAAACCCATTGAACACTGAAGACAAACAATAAAAGAGAAAGAAAGGAAGAAAAGATATTTAAAACTACCAAATGAAAATCAATAAAATGACAGGAGTATGACAATATCCTTAAAAATAACCTTAAAAGAAAATGGGTTAAATTCCCCTATCAAAACATGCAGACTCTCTGATGAATTAAAAAACTAGACCCTATAGTCTATCCAAGTATGTGCTGCCTACAGAAACTCACCTCACCTGTAAAGACTCACAGACTAGTAGTGAAGGAATGAAAAAATCCATACCATGCAATGGAAATGAAAAATGAGCAGGAATAACTATTCTTATATCAGATAAAATTGACTTTAAGCCAAAAATCATAAAAAGAGACAAAAAAAGGTAATTATGTAATGATAAAGGGATCTGTTCTGCTAGAAGACATAACAATCATAAGTATATACACACCCAATGTTGGAGTACCTAGGTATATAAAGAAACATTATTAAACTTAAAGAGAGAGATAGACCCCATCCAATAATAGTTAGAGACCCTCTCTGAACATTGGTCACATCATCTAGGCAACAAATCAACAGAGAAACACAGACTTCAATTACACTTTAGACCAATTGCATTTGGCAGACTTCTACAGAATATACCATCCAACAACTATAGAATATACTTTCTTCTCATCAGCACATGGACCATTCTCCAGGATAGACCACATGTTAGGTCACAAATCAAGTCTCAACAAATTTTTAAAAATTGAAATAATGTCAAGAAAATCTTGAGACCACAACAGATTAAAACTAGAAATCAATAACAAGTAAAACTTTGGAAACTATACAAACACTTGGAAATTAAACAACATTCTCCTAAACAACCTATGGGTCAAAGAAGAAATTAAAATGGAAATTAAAAAATTTCTTGAGACTAATAAAAAGTGAAGACACATCAGACCCAAACCTGTGGGATACTGTAAAAGCAGTACTAAGAGGGAAATTTATTGAATAAATGCTTACATCAAAAGAACAGAAAAACTTCAAATAAACAACCTAATGTTGCAACTCAAATAACTAGAAGAACAAGAGAAATTCAATCTTAAAATTAGTAGATGGAAAGAAAGAATTAAGATCAGAACAGAACTAAATTTAATATAGACCCAAAAAGTGATATAAAATATCAATGAAACCAAAAGTTGTTTTCTTGAGACGATAAACAAAATAGACAAGCCACTAGCTAGACTATGAAAAGAAGAGAGAACACAGAAATAACAAAAATAGGAAATAAAAAAGGAGACATTACAACTGATACCACAGAAATACAAAGAATCATTACAGACTATTATGAACTATTGTATGCCAACAAATTTGAAAACCTGGAGGAAATGGACAAATTTACGGTCACATACAAACCACCAAGATTGAATCAATAAGAAACAGAAAACCTGAACAGACCAATAACAGGAACAAGATTGAAGTAATAACAAACAGTTTTCCAATAAAGAAAATTCTAGGACCAGATGGTTTCCCTGCTGAATTCTACCAAACTTACAAAGAGGAATTAACACCAATTCTCTTCAAACTGCTCCAAACATTGAAGCAAAAGCAATTCTCCCAAACTCATTCTATGAGGCCAACATTACCTTGATATCAAAATCAGACAGAGGTACAACAAAAATATAAAACTACAAGCCAATATCCTTGATGAACATAGACACAAAAATCCTCAACAGAGTATCAGTAAACAGAATACACCAGCACACCAAAAAGATTACACACCATGATCAAGTGGGATTCATCCCAGGTATGCAAGGATCATTCAACATACATGAAACAATAAAGGTGATACACAACAAAATCAAGTTCAAAAACCATGTTTATCTCAATAGACACTGAAAAAGCATTTGACAAAATTCAACATCGCTTTGTGATAAAAAACTCTCAGCAAATTATGTATACAAGCAAAATATCTCAACACAATAAAAGTCATATATGACAAACCCACTGCTGATATCATCCTGAATGGGAAAAGCTGAAAAATTGTCACTTAAGAACAGGAACAAGACAAGGATGGCCGCTTTTACTACTCCTACTTAACATAGTATTGGAAGTACTAGCTGGAGCAATCAGGTAAGAGAAGAAGTAAAGGCCATCCAAATTGGAAAAGATGAAGTCAAATTGTCCCTGTTTGTGGATGACATGATCCTATATATAGAAAAACCTAATGATTCTACTAAAAATCTCTTAGAGCTAATAAAGGAATTCAGTAAGGTTTCAGGGTAAAAAAAATCAATATCCAAAAATCAGTAGTGTTTTTATACTCTGACAAAGAAGTTGTAGGAAAAAAGAAATCAAGAAAGCAAGCCCATTTACAATAGCTATATAAAAAAAAGTATTTGGCAATAAAGTTAACAAAGGAGGTGAAAGATCTCTACAACATGAACTACAAATCACTGCTGAAAGAAATTAAAGACACAAAAAGATGGAAAGCAATTCCATGCTCTTGGATTGGAAGAATGAATGTTATAAAAAATGTCCATACTACCCAAGGTAATCTATAGATTAGATGCAATCCTCACAAAAATACCAATTACATTCTTGACAGAAATAGAAAAAAAAAATACTAACATTTATATGGAACCACAATAGACCTCAAGTAGCCAAAACAATCCTGAGGAAAAAATATAGCCAGAGGCATTACACTACCTGACTTAAAATTATGCTACAAAGCTATAGTAACCAAAACAGCATGTTACCAGCATAAAAAGACACACAGACCAATGGTACAGAACAGAGTACTCAGAAATCAATCCAAGTACTTACAGCCAACCAAACTTTGACAAAGGCACCAAGAATTTACCTTGGGGAAAGGACAACCTCTTCAATAAATGGTGCTGGGAAAACTGTATATCCATACGTAGAAGAATAAAAAAAAGACCTGTACCTCTCTATATATACCAAAATCAACTCAAAATGGATTAAAGACTTAATTATGGGGCCTGAAACTATAAAAATCCTAGAAGAAAACATAAGGGAAACACTTCAGAATCCAGGATTGATCAAAGACTTTATGAATAAGACCTCAAAAACACAGGTAACAAAAGAAAAAATAACAAACAGATGGGATTATATCAAATAAAAGGCTCTGCACAGCAAAGGAAATAGTCAAAAGAGTGAAAAGTCAACCTACAGACTGGGAAAAAATATTTGCAAATAATACATCCAACAAGGGATTAATATCTAGAATATAGAAGGAACTCAAGTAAAAAAACAACTGATCTTATTAAATAAGGATGAAGGAGCTGAATAGACATTTCTCAAAAGAAGACATACAAATGGCTAACAGTAGCTGAAAAAAATGCTCAACATCCCTCAGCAATAGGAAAATGCATATCAAAACCAAATTGAGATATCATCTCACACTAGTTAGACTGGCTATTATCAGAAAGACAGAATAACAAATGCTGGCAAGAATGCAAAGAAAGGGGAATCTTTCTACACTGTTGGTGGGATTGTAAATTACTGCAGCCATCATGGAAAACAGTAGGGAGGTACTCTAGATTAAACTGTGTCTCCCAAAGTCCATGTATTAGAAATTTAACCCTCACTGTGACCGTGTTAAGAGGGTGGTAAATCCTATTATGGTAATTGAAATGTGAAGTCTTGAAGAGGATATCAAATTGTGAGGATCATGCCCAAATAAATGGATTAATCCATTGATGACTTAATGGTGTCATGGTCACGGTTGTGAGGACTTAAAAGGAGAAGTAGTGAGGAATGAGCAATCTCTCTGCTTCTGCCATCTGCCCTGTGAGATCTTGCTTTGTTGTGAGGAGTCACTACCCGCTAACAAGGCTCTCACCAGTGAGTTCCCTGGACCCTGGACTTCCCAGCCATTGAAATGTAAGCAATAAACATTGTTTCTTTATAAATTCTTTATAAATTACCCTGTTTCAGGTATTTCTGTTATAGACTAATACAGAAAGTTTCTCAAACATCTACAGAAAGAAGTGCCATATGATCCAGCAATCCCACTACTGGGTATATACCCAAAGTAATGGAAATTATCATGTTGAAGGGACAACTGCACTCCCATGTTTAACATAGCTCTATTTACAATAGCCAAATTATGGAAGCAAAGTAAATGTCCATCAATGGACAAGTAAATAGAAGTGCCATATGATCCAGCAATCCCACTACTGGGTATATACCCAAAGTAATGGAAATTATAATGTTGAAGGGACAACTGCACTCCAATGTTCAACATAGCTCTATTTACAATAGCCAAATTATGGAAGCAAAATAAGTGTCCATCAATGGACAAGTAAAATACAAAAAACATTTAAGACGAGAAAATACAGAGCACCAGGGGGACTATGATGACTATTAAAAGGATAATATCAAAAGACCAAAGTGTACTTTAAAACAAGAGTACTTATGAAATGAACCAAACCAAAACAGACAAGTCAAAGTTCAGGCAATATAGGCAATTTAATAGTATTTGAGTCTATTTGGTCATAGTCCTTGTTCAGGGTATGGTAGCAATTAAGGACCACGTTGGTTGTAATGTGGCTGAAAGTAATTGCTTATGTAATGTCACCAGATTAAATCCAGTAAGGTCCCTTTTTTTCTAAATTGGGTATACATCCTTACAGCATGTTATAAAGGGGCCACAAAGAAGTAAATGTTTCACTGTATGCTGTTCAGGAGATATGCACATTAATGAGCAAACAGATTTAACTGACAATTGCTCTAATGCAACAAGGTGACTTTCCTTACCAATTCCCAGGGTCCTATATTGGGTCTTCAGAGAATCTGCTTATTCCATGCTATTTCCTTGCTGGTTTGGATCTTGCTATTTGGCCTCACTCACTCTTGCCTTTCAAACAGCATCTCCTGAAAGTTCTAATAATAGATTCTATGATCAGAAGTCAAAATGCTCAATAACTGAAAGTAGCACCAACCTTGAAATAGATCACAATATGCTAATTTCTACTGAGGAAAGATTCCAGTGGGATTCCTAGGGGCTCACTCTTGGTGATAGTGGGGTACCAGTTGTACAGAATTTGAAGTTAATCCATAAATTGGAAAAAATCTCATTTTGTAGCCAATCAGACCTTCCTGGGTTTCAGACAAGTAGAAGCCATGCTTCAAAAGGTGGATGACAACATAAGTAGTCAACAAAAACGCTAAAGGGAAATAACAATACACCTTTTACAGGCATTACTTGAATAAGTTTGCTATATCTTGTAACAACCAGATTATTATTTGGAAAAGTCAGAGTTTTGTTTCTACCAAGTACAGGAAAGCAAGTAGCACTGATGTTTAGAATACCAAGAATATTTTTCCACTCTTCCTTTGGCATTTCAGGGAGACTCTCATTACGAAAACAGGCATTAGTATCAGTGGATTTGTTTCCTGATTTTGTGGTATTACCCCACAAACCTAGCAATTGCTCGGGTTTTATGCTAAGGCATAATCTTTACAAAATGAAAAAGTAAAATTAAATTAAAACTTTAAAAATTATTTTCTTCTCACAATTTGAACATAGAAAGCACTTTTGAGTTGGGATGTTGGCAGCATACCTGCTTTGTGGAGATTTAATGTCTTTTCCCTTTTCTGAGGTTTTCAAATCTTTGGTTGGTTGACATATATCAATATCCACTTAATGGGAATGCATAATTTATATACAAAATCTACACCTCTTCATATCTGATTATATTGTAATGATTAAAATGTTAGGCACTACTATGTAGCACCAAAGGATTCTACACACAAATGAACACTGTTTAGCAGCACATGGCAGTATATAGACAGAAAGTTGACATCTGTAAAAAAAAATGCTTAAATTAGTCTTTTCAAGTTTTCATTGTGATTGGGAATACAGAATTGAAAAATTATAGAATACTTGTGCATTCAAAAGAATTCACTGGGCTCATCTAGGGTTTGATACAGTCTGGTTTGATCTTGCTGAAATCTTGAATCTATATGTTTTTTTAAAAACTTTATTGTGACAAAACTTACATCCAGTAAACTGCCCTATTTAAAGAGTACATTTTATTGAGTTTTCATACCTGAGTATACCTGAAAAACCACCACCACAGTTAAAATATGAAATGTTTCTATCCACTCCAAAAGTTTTCTCTTGCCCCTTTGCAGTCTATCTTTCCCTCCATCCCATGTTCTAGACTACAGCTGATCTACTTTCTATCACTAAAGATCAATTTGCATTTTCTAGGTTTTTATACAAGTATAATCATTCGGTGTGAACTCGTTTGTGTCAAACTTCTTTCACTAAGAATAATGACTGTGAGATTCATCTATGTTGTCTGTATCATTAGTTTGTTCCCTTTTCTTTGCTGCATAGTTTGAACCTCTGTGATTTGATCTCTGTTGTGTATATAACACTAGAGCTTGAGAATCTCTACTTTTGAGATTCTTTGAGAATTTCTATGTTTGACAGGTAATTCATTGGCAGATGACCTGGAGACAAAATTCCCTGGCTGTTAAAAATGACCCCTAATTACTGTGTTTACCAAGAGAGGTACACAGAAACCTTTCATTTTAATCTTGCTAAGTCACCAGATGGCATGGGGAATTTTTTTTTCTATGTTACTTCTGTCCTTAAGTAAGCACTTTCCTTTTGATATTCTTACTCAGAATTTATACTAGGATCAGAATGGTAAATAGTTTTCCTCCTAGTTGAGGGTGGGATAAGGATGAACCCTCTCATCAGAAATATTTTTATTATTGGTCAGTTAAATTTTCTAATGATGAAATTACTCTCAAATGAAGATGAACACATATATTTCAAATTAGAGGTTAAAATCCTAATCTCATTCTCTCTATATATGTATACACACACATACATATATACATATTGTTAAAAGAATAATGGTAGGCAAATTAAGTTTTTAAAAGTTTAATTTGAGCAAGAGAAGAAAGAAAATGGTTCACCAATTAGGCAACCCCTAGAGTCAGAGAAACTACAGCCCAAAACACATGGCTGATTAGATTGATGGACAGAAAAAGGAAAATAATGGTACAGAAAAAAAAGTGAGGTACAGAATAGTTTACTGCCTGCAATTGGCTGAGGGTCAGCTATCATCACAGAAGCACACTTACAGTTAGATTTTCAATTTGCTCATGTGCTTACATACTAAGTTATGTTGCATCTCATATGTAAGAGCTCAAGAATGATAGTACAGAGGTTTTCTCAGGCCAAGGTTTTTTAGTTTAATTCAATAATCCCTCTGCCGCCCTTTTGCTCAGCCTCTCAATTTTGAGAGATCGACCAGAACTACTTTGGACATTGGATGCCACTCTTTATCACCATCGCAAATGACTTATTTGATCTCAGTGTGGAATTCGCAAGTCTTCTTCGGTCTCAGTATAGAGTTCACCAGTATTTTTTAGCCTGAGTATGGAGTTCCGTAGTCTCAACATCACACCAGTTGACCAATTCTCGTGTTATTGCTGATCTAGTCTAAGTGAGATCATTCAATGTATGATGGGTGGATGTACAAAAAACATTTAAGATGAGAGAATATAGAGCACCAGGAGGACTATGATGACTATTAAAAGGATAATATCAAAAGACCAAAGTGTACTTTAAAACAAGAGNGAATAAGTTTGCTATATCTTGTAACAACCAGATTATTATTTGGAAAAGTCAGAGTTTTGTTTCTACCAAGTACAGGAAAGCAAGTAGCACTGATGTTTAGAATACCAAGAATATTTTTCCACTCTTCCTTTGGCATTTCAGGGAGACTCTCATTAGGAAAACAGGCATTAGTATCAGTGGATTTGTTTCCTGATTTTGTGGTATTACCCCACAAACCTAGCAATTGCTCGGGTTTTATGCTAAGGCATAATCTTGAGCTAAAGCCATCTACTGATTATGGTCCCATAGATTTTCATGTGGGGAAAAGGAAAGGATTAGGACAGCAGGAATTGAGAGAAAAGAAAAAAGGCATAAGGATTTCATCATGGCAGAGAAACCTTGATCCTGTTCTTGGGAAAGCTGTCCACTTCTATGACGCTATCTGCTTCAAAGTAGAAATTTCCCTGGTCAGCTTTACCTTGAAGTTTCAACAGGTGAAGAGTTCCAAGAGTCTGCAGGGGCCCTGTTCAGTTGTGAGATGTGGACCCATGATTCAAAGCCCCGAAGCTTCACTGCAGTGTGGGTGGTGAGAAGGACTTGGTGTGGTCCCTTCCAATGAGGTTCAAGGGCAGTCTTTCTCTGATGTCATATCCAGAAGACCCAGTCTCCAGCTTTCAAGCCATGAAGAGTTTGATTGTCCTCAGTTGGTGAATCACAAAAAGCTTCCTTTACCTGGCAAAAATATACTTTGTCATAATGCATCAAGGCTTTGTGGTATTTAGTCATATCAGAGTTTAGGAGAGTGGGAGATGCATGAGGTTCTCTTATTAGGGGAATAGGTCTTACAGTGACTGTTTCATAAGGGGTCAACTTATGTTTTCCAGTAGGAGTGGATCTGGTTGCCATTAAAGCCAATGGCAATACCTTTGGATGTACAACCCAATCAACTCAGTTTGCCAATTTTAGTTATAAGATGCCATTTATTTTTTCAACCTCTCCAGAAGACTAAAAGTGACAGGGACAATACTAGTTCCATCATGTTCGTAACACCTTATTGAATTACTTTATAATTTGCCCATTAAAATGAGTTTCTCTATCACTGAAGATTTCTCCAGGGATGCCCCATAAAGGAAATACATTTTCTAATAATTTCTTAGCTATAGGTCACAGTATTGGCTTTTTTTATGTAGAAAAAGGCTCCACTCAACGAGAAAACATGAAAATTATTACAAGAACATATTGAAACCCCACCAAGGGTGGCAGCTGAAAATTGATTATAAATCATTTATGTAGAAAAAGGCTCCACTCAACGAGAAAACATGAAAACTATTACAAGAACATATTGAAACCCCACCAAGGGTGGCAGCTGAAAATTGATTATAAATCATTTTATCAATTTTGAAACAGTCACCCCACCAATATTTTTTCATAATTTGGATCATTTGTCTGCTCCATGATGAAATGTAGAATGCAGAGCTCTTAACAATAGAAGCTTAAAGACCTAGGAAGGAGTAGGTGGCCATCTGGGTCATCTGTGAGTCCATGCTTAACATTGAGTTTATATCCTTTTAAATGCCAATTTTATTTTTTCATGTCAGGTGCGTTGACTGTTTATTATATAGGTCATGATAAGGAAGTTGATTTGGCCCAATCTTAAGAAATTCATACAGATTGTATAACCTAAAAGTTTCAACATTAGCTGATATGGCATAAAAATCTGCTAGTGTATTCCCTCAATATTCAGGTTCAGTTATGATATACAAGTACGAGCTTCAGTCTTAATAATGGCAATCTGTAATGGAAGCAGGATAGAAGCAAGTTTATCTTCTTGGAGTCCATTTTTCATGGAAGTCCCACTAGAAGTGAGAAACCCTTGTCATTTTCATAACATGTCAATATCATGTACTACTCCAAAAGCGTATCTGTTACCTGTGTAAACATTTACTGACTTGTTATTAACTGTACGACAAGTTTGCATGAGGGCAAAAAGCTCCACAGGTTGAACTGACTTAAATTGTGGAAGAGTTCCCCTCTCTGTTAACTCAGTTTGGGTTGTAACAGCATAACCTGCCTGATGTTTTCCTTCTAAGTTTTGGCATAGGAACCATCAACAAAAAGAATTAACTCATGTTTATCCAACTGAGTGTCTTGTAAATCACCATGAAGGGCCACTATTTCTGATACTACACTTACACAATTGTGTTGCTCCTCGTCGTCAGGCAGAGATAATAGATTAGCAAGTTTAAGTAGGTTGCAGCATTTTAGATGAAGATTCGAAGGAGACAAGAAAAGAATTTCATAAGAAGTTAGTCTACTTGCTGAAAAATGCTGAGTTGAGTTGTAATTTAATAGAATTTCTATGGCATGTGGAATTTGCAAATGAAGTTCGTTCCCTAAAATCAGCTCAGATGAAACTTCTACCAATTTGGCTGCTGCTGCTACTGCTTTTAAATAATTAGCATATTCCTTTGCTACTGGGTCTAATTTCAGGCTATAATATGCAATGGGCCCGTCCCCCCCTCCCCGCCCCGCTCACCATGTTCTTGGTAAGAACACTTAATGCCTAATTGTTGCATTCATGAACAAACAAGGTACAAGGCTTGGTGTAATTTGGAAGTCCTAAAGCTGGGGGCTGTTGTAAGGTTAATTTCTTTTGATTAAAATCCTGCTCATGACTGTCCACCCAAGGTGAAGGCTCTGGTATTGCATTTCTAATGAGCTCATGTAATGGTGAGGCTATTAAAGAAAAATTTGGGACCCAGAATCTGCAATATGCTGCAAGTCCAAGAATACCTCTTAATTGTCTTTTGGTTGATGGCTGAGGAAAACTGAAAAGTTTTTATTGTCTCAGGTGGTAGAGAAATCCCTTCAGCGGTCAAGTCATGCCCCCAATAGTGGACTTTTTCTTTTCAGAGCCGAACTTTTTCCATTGAAGTGTTATGACCTTTATGTGTGAGTTGCTGTAAAAGGTAAATTGAGTCCATTTCAGAGCACTCTTTAGTGGGAGAGCATAGCAACAAGTCGTCTACATACTGAGTAATAGTAGAATTTTGAGAAAACTGTAGGGTTATTGTGTCCTGATGCAATATCTGGGAAAGATAAGAAGGGGCTTCAGTAAACCTTTGTGACATTAGAGTCCAGGTGTACTGTTGATTTTTCCAAGTACATGTAAACAAGTGTTGACTGTCTTTATGAACTGGAATGTTAAAGAAAGCTGAGCAGAGGTCTATTACCATGAACCATTTTGAGTCAGCAGGCACATTAGATTTAGTATTAGGATTTGGAACCACACCAAACCTTAATATCACAGTTTTATTAACTGCGCATAAATCTTGAGCAAATCTCCAACCTTGTCCATTTGTTTTTTTATTATTATTTTCTTTTTTAAATTATTTTTTTATTTTGTCAATATACAATGTAGTTGATTATTATGTCCCATCACCGAAACCTCCCTCCCTCCTCCCTCTCCCCCCTCCCACCCAAGCATGTCCTTTCCATTTGCTTGTTGTAGGAACTTCAAAAAAAAAATAAATAAATAACCAAATTGTAGTTGTTATATCTTCCTCCCCCCCACCCCCGGTTTGTGTGTGTGTGTGTGTGTGTGTGAATTATGTATGTGAGTGAATTAATTAATTAATTTATTTTTAGCTCCCACAAATAAGTGAGAACATGTGGTATTTCTTTTTCTCTGCCTGACTCGTTT
>NW_007734691.1:0-720 GCF_000696425.1 Galeopterus variegatus | reverse complement strand
GTATTTGCAAAATACACATCTGACAAAGGACTAATATCCAGAATATATAAGGAACCTCCATACCATTTTCCATAGGGGTTGCACCATTTTGCACTCCCACCAACAATGTATGAGAGTTCCTTGTTCTCCACAACCTCGCCAGCTTTATCGTTCAGCGTCTTTTGGATTTTAGCCGTCTTAACTGGATTGAGGTGGTATCTCAGTGTGGTTTTGATTTGCATTTCCTGGATGCTGAGTGGTGTTGAGCATTTTTACATGTGACTGTTGGCCATTTGTATATCTTCCTTAGAGAATTGCCTGTTTAGCTCTTTTGCCCATTTTTTAATTGGGTTGCTTGTTTTTTTCTTGTAAAGTTGTTTGAGTTCCTTATATATTCTGGATATTAGTCCTTTGTTGGATGTATATTTTGCAAATATTTTCTCCCACTATGCTGGTTGTCTTTTAGCTCTGTTAATTGTTTCTTTTGCTGTGCAGAAGCTTTTTAGTTTGATATAGTCCCATTTGTTTATTTTTCCTTTGGTTGCCCGTGCTTTTGGGGTCATATTCATGAAGTCTGTGCCCAGCCCTATTTGCTGAAGGGTTTCTCCTATGTTTTCTTTAATAAGTTTTATTGGCATCCCAGCACCCTTTGCTGAAGAGACAGTCCCGACCCCAATGTGTAGGCTTGGTGCCTTTGTCAAAGATCAAATGGCAGTAAGTGGGTGGGTTGATTTCTGGGTG
>NW_007734690.1:89931-90146 GCF_000696425.1 Galeopterus variegatus | reverse complement strand
AACAAAATAAATACATCCACTCTGAGCACATCTATTCATCATTGTACTAGCAGGAAAATTGGCAACAGAAATAAATAAACGACATCTAGATTAAAAAGAGAGAAGTACACTTATCTGTATTTTTAGTTGACACATTTTTGTACTTAGAAAATCGTAAGGAATTCACAAAAAAGTTCAGAAAATTAACAGGATATAAGAACAATATACAAAATCAA
>NW_007734690.1:87365-88769 GCF_000696425.1 Galeopterus variegatus | reverse complement strand
TTAGTTTCTTTGATCTGCAAGTAGAGTCACTGAGGGGCAATTGTAGAATCTAATAAGACACAGGTTTTTGAACAAGGCAGGACATAGATGAGGAAAAGAGAAAACCAGGGATAGATCTAAGTCAAGAGCCCCAACTCTCACATACCCCATCTACCCACTCCTAATCTTTGCCCTTCTTTCACCCCACCCCACATTCTCCTACTCAAGCCCACATCAACCTTGATTACTCAAGCTGGGAGTTTCCCTGTTTTTTGTTTGTTTTTGTATCTTTGTTTTGGTGGCTGGCCAGTGGTAGGATCCAACGCTTGACCTTGGTGTTATCAGCACCACACTCTCCGAAGTGAGCTACTGAGCCAGCCCTGTTTCCCTGTTTCCAGAGGAACTTCAATGTACCAGAAACTTTTTTTTTTGTCCTTTTTGTGACCAGCCGCACCACGCTCAGCCAGTGAGCGCATCGTACTGGCCATCCCTATATAGGATCCGAACCCGTGGCGGGAGCACTGCTGCGCTCCCAGTTCCGCACTCTCCCGAGCAGGCCACGGGCTCGGCCCTGTACCGGAAACTTTGATAAACCCATGTAGAGAACCTGTTGCCTTGTTTGCCGCATAAACCAAAGAAGAAAAGACAAAAGTCAGGTCCACCACACACACACACACACACACACACACACACACACTCCCACAAAACAAATAACTAAAGATTTGTAGATGGATGGCTGAAGGGAACATGAGAGATTCTTGGCAAATAATTACCACACGCTGCAACTGTAAACTGGCACAAGGATTAAGGAATGTGCTACCCTAGGATCCTGATATTTTATTTCACTGTACACACTACAGCAGTTTTTCTCACGGGGTAGTACAATCCACAAAAGATCGCAGGTTAGTTTATTGGATAACAAACATCTTTTAATGGATTGAAGGAAAGTTAATGTGGTAACCAATTCCTTGTTGGTTAACACATCAAAGGTAAAATACAGATACGATTTTTTCATACTTTAAATTGCATCTTTAAAAAGTAGACGTGGGTTCTATATCAGCTATACCAATACAAGAGCTGGGGAAATAAAGATGTTTATTAGTATCACGGGAATTTCACCTTTATTCTCACAATGTCCTAGGTTGTCAAAACAAGATTTAACATAAAATCAGAACTGCACATCGCTGTTCCATGGATAGAGACCAATCCTGATACATCAAAGCCTGGTCTCCTGGTAACAGCACTCCCTGCTGAGAAAATAAACAAAATTTTTCGTTTGGATCCTAATGTAGGGCCCAGAATCTTCTGGGAACTGTAGTCTCGTTGACCACTGATGTCACAGGCACAGTACTACAGGTAAATCACTTTCGTGTTTCTTCTGCGCATGTGCATCCTTGCTCACCGTGCCATCTGGGAAATGTAGTT
>NW_007734690.1:85370-85750 GCF_000696425.1 Galeopterus variegatus | reverse complement strand
CCCAAACAGTAACTGTGTGTAGTGCTTAGAGCGCACCAGTTGGCTGATAATACCTCACTCAGTAGCTGTGTGAGACTGGGTGATATTGGAAGGTTTCGGTCAACTTTCAGAAGGGAGAGGTGAGTTTGGCTGAGAAGGAGAGGCAAGGACCTAGGAAATGCTGCTTATTGAAGGGAGCATTAAGGTGTCTGTGGGGGGCAGGAATAACCTGTCCCAGCTGAGAGATCTGTCTGCAGTGCTCTCTGAACACACTCCCATTCTTTCCATCTTCCCTCATTGTTCCCATTGTCTCTTAAATCCAGCCTATCACCAACTTTGGCATGTAGAGATATGCTAATGGTTTTATATTTCATTTCAGGAATGGTTTACCCCATATTTCT
>NW_007734690.1:81909-83681 GCF_000696425.1 Galeopterus variegatus | reverse complement strand
TGCCACTGTCAAAGCAGGACACATGACAAAGACTAGTTTACTGTCAGAGCATGCTATATGACAGCTTGGGTACAGGGAGTTCAGTGTATCATAAGAAATGAACATTATGCATAGTGTTTTACCTATATAATCATGGGAAAAGGTGCTGGGTCACAAGAAGCATACTACCCAGATATTTAGGTACATAAAAGGAAGATGTGTTGTAATGGGAACACTTTTTTGGAGTCATGTGTGAACTTAATATATTAATAGGGGTACAGAAAATATAGCCAAACTATTTCTATAACACTAATTTTAGTGATGCCGCAGTGTACTTTTCTTTAGTTTAAGTTATTAAGTTATATGTTTAGGTAATATTGAGTCATGCTAAGTCAGTAGGTTATGCATGCTTTCATTAAGGTGAAAACAATTGTGTGTGTAATGAGTACCTGCTAATGGACTTGTAGCTACATCTTTAGTAGGGTCCTTATTGCCCCTTATTGAAGCACAAAGGACTGTTCTCTCACAGGAAGGCTTTTTGTTTGTTTATCTTTTTCAGCTAATAAGTAGAGAGTTTTGGGAAGGAGAATCTAGAGCCAAGGCACAACAGTTCTCTCCCTGTCCACTCCATTCCATTCTCTCCCAGCTAACCTGCCAGAGTGCTTTATGGGTTTACAAGAGCTACAAAAGGTGAATAAATCTCTGATGAGTTTTTTGGTTATTTATTACTCACTTTCTTTTTATTGTATTACATGAGCTTTGTGGAATGCATAAATTAAAATTGAAAAGTGTAAGTGAGTAAAACTCAACATGAAAGAAATATATGTACATAAGATAAAGTCGGCATGTAGATAGAGCAGTTGGTAAGACCTTAGAGGCATCTAAGTTGAGTAAAAATTTGTCTCTGGTCTTTATGATGTCATGGATAAAAGACAGACACCTTGTTTACATGATTGGGATGGAACCTGAGAAGAGAATCTGCCAAATTCTCTTGGGATATGAAGACTTCATGGCACCAAATTCTGCAACACCCTCACTATTAGAAAGATTTTCACTGCTAAACTGGAAATAAACATTTCTCACTTTCTGCACTGGAAATAGTTTCTTAGTTGTAAGGCACAGGTTGCTTAGTAAACTTTTTATAAAGTTTCTAAAATAAATCTAGTTCCAGAGGGCTTTGGAAGGCTGTACTAGATTCATGGAGAAAACCTAGAATGGTAACCTAATTGTAGTCAAATCCAACGACTATTCTCTAGTCTTTCTCTAACTTGAGTCTTCTGCTACATTTTGAACTACTGTTCATGATATTCTCCTGGAGATTCCNGCACTTTTCTTTCTCTCCAGGTTGTTCTTCTTCCCTAGTCTTTCATCATTGGTTGAACTCCGTTGAATGCTCGTTTGTAGCTATTCAAAATGCACCTCAGGGGGCTGGCTTGTTAACTCAGTTGTTTAGATCATGGTGTTTTAACACCAAAGTCAAGGGTTCAGATCTCTGCGCCAGCCAGCTGCCAGGGAAAAAAAAGTCACCTCAAGATCAAGAAATCTAAGATTAGAACCACTACCCCCTGTTCTCTTCTTTGTGTTATCACTACCATCCAGTGAGTGACACAAGCCACCAAAGTGAAATTTCTCCTGGACTCCTCCCTGTTTCTTGGGTCTAATTTTATCTTGAGTTAATTACTGCTACTTTTGTTTCTTTGGACTTTTCATTTTATTCTGATTTCTATATACTCTGCCAATATAGGGGGAGATGTTGTTACTCACAAAGACAGTAACTTTGTTCTGTTGGAAAT
>NW_007734690.1:50281-80147 GCF_000696425.1 Galeopterus variegatus | reverse complement strand
ATTGAAAATATACTTTGTTCCTCTCAAGAACCCTAGAAATATTCTACTATTGTGCAGTTGGCAACATGACAAAATAAATAAGTTCTAGTGTCTTGTCCTCTTCTTAACACACATCCAGGTTACAGTGAATGGATGGGCATGACCATGTGTGCACTTCTCTTCAGACAGGGTTGGTGAGAAGGGGCAGCACTCTATGGGCACTGGTCTGAACAGTTAGTTATTCCCATCAGACACCTGCTTCACTTATTTGATTTGGGTCCAGTCCTCACCCCCAGAAAGGATGCTTTGTGCCCCTTCACTGTGTCCTCGTGGCTCTCACCATTCCCTGTCAATATCTCTTTTCCATAAATGCGTAGGTTTGCATTTGACTGACTGACTTTACCTATTTTTGGTTATTATATGTTTTGAATCCAATGATCTTCTCTTTTACTTTTTTCTGACTCTTGCCTTTTGATACAGGAAATTATCTGGTGTAATCATGGCCATAAAAAGCATGGGTTTCCATTGTGCTAAAATCCATTAGACCAATGCTACCCCCACACATTCTGAGTCAGTCCCTTTGTTCTCTGACCTCCCCTTCTCTCCAAGGTGGCTATTTCCTTAGAAGTTTTATTTACTAGGCACTATCTATGTGTCAGACCCTAAGGTACTTAGAAAGCTAGAAGTATTTTTGGTGTTTTATCTTTTTTGGAAAACAATGGATGTGATCCTTGCCACCAAGCAGCTTAACAGTTTGGAAATAATGTTCTGGGAAAAATGGGTTGAAAAATAGTTTAATTTCCAACTCAGCAAGTCCTGACTCCTTCATATTTTCTCTAAATTCCATTTGAAAATTGTGAGTACCCTTTTATTTTTTCAGTGACAGAAAGAGGAGGCCAGGTAGCACTTTTCCTGTTCTGCCCAGAAGTCTCCTTTGGCAGACCCTAGGATTGTGAGACATCCTTTCCATTTTCCGTGTTATGGGAGGCATTAGTGTGGCCCACATCCTTCAGTGTCCCATTTATTTCTAATAGTATTATTTGTCTTGAAGTTTCTTTTGCCTGGTATTAATATTTCCACTTCAGCTTTTCCTAATTTACATTGCTATGGCATATATGTCTTTCATTATTTTACTTTTAGTCTGTTTCTTTGTATTTAAAGTGTATGTCTCTGGACAACATATTGTTGCGTCTTACTTTCCTATCATTCTGATAGCCTTTGCTTTAAGTAAAACAGTTAATGCAATTCCACTTGAACTAATTATTGATAAGGTTTAATTTTAGTGTGATATTTTGCTATTTTCTATTTGTACTTACCTCATCAGCCTTTTAACCCTCTGCTTTTTATTTTTCACTTTTTATCAATTATTTAATTTTTAAAAAATATTCTAGTTTGGTTCATGTATTGGATTTTTCAATAATTAATTTAATTAGACAAATTATACTCAAACTAGTAGATGCCCTGGGAAGGCAATCAACATTAGGGCTAATAAAAAGCTTGAATAGTATAAAAGGGCTGGAGGAGGTATTGTAGAACCTTTCTAGCACTTATGAGAGGTAAATTAACACCAATTGCTAAACATAGAAACTGGATAAATTTCAATATTCATTTAGAAATTAATTTTATGATGCTGTCCTAAGTATTAAAATACAGGTTATACTTAAATCATTCAAAGTTTGGCATGTTCACACATGTGCACAAAGTATTTGATAGATATTTACACACTGGGAGACACAATTATGGTCTGACTTTGGAGTTTTGGCAGATCTGGGTTCAAATTCTGGCAAGTTTCCCTACTAGCTTTTTTTGGGTGCGTGTGATCCGAACCCTCGGGCGGGAGCGCCACCGCGCTTCCCAAGCGGCGCACTATCCAGTGCGCCACCGGGCCGGCCCCCAATAATTTATTTTTAATTTTGTTAAAATAGCATATAGCATAAAATTTGCCATTTGAGTCATTTCTTAACCTGTATTTAGTGTTAAGTATATTGACACTGTTGTGCAGGAGATATCCACAAGTTTTTTATCTTGGAAAACTGAAACTCTATATACTTTAAATAACTCCCAATTTCTCCCTTATTCCAGCCTCTGGCAACTGTCATTCTACTTTCTGTTTATAAAAATTTGACTCTTATTAGTGGGACCATACAATAATTGTCATTTTGTGAGTGTCTTGTTTCACTTTGCATAATATACTCATGGTTCCATGTTATAGCATATGTCTAGATTTCCTTTCTTCTTAAGGTTTGACACTATTTCTTTCTATGTATATACCACATTTTATTTATCCATTCATTCATGGATGAACATTTGGATTGCTTTCACCTCTGAACTCTGTGAGTAATGCTGTGAATACAGGTGTGAGAATATCTTTTTGATATTCTTCTATTAATTATTTTGGACATATACACAAAACAGATTTATGAATACTATGGTAGTTCTGTTTTTAATTTTTTGAGAAGACACTGTACATTTTCTTAAAATAGGGGCTGCCCCACTTTACATACTCAAAGTGTACTGTTTCCAATTTTGCCAATAATTATTTTCTATTGGGTGTGAAATGATATTTTATTGTGAATTTGCATTTCTCTAATGATTAATGATGTTAAGCATATTTGCATGAGCTTGTTAGACATTAGTATATCATCTTTGTAAGAATGTCTGTTGAAGCCCTTTGCTTACTTTTTAATCAGATTATTCATTTTTGTTGTTTAGTTGTAGGAGTTTTTAAATGTATACTTGATATTAATTTCTTATGAAATAGATGATTTTCAATTGCTAATGTAAATAGTATGGTGTTTTTGTTTTAAATTTTACTTGGTCATTGCTGGGATATAGAAATGTGATTAACTTTTGTATATGAACCTTGTGTCCTGCAGTCTTGCTGTAATCAGTTATAAATCCCAGGAAGGTTTCTATTTACTTGCTAGGATATTTTACAGAGATAATCATATAATATCATCTGTGATGAAAAACAATTTTATTTGTTTCTTTCTCATTCTGTAAATATTTTATTTCCTTGTGTTATTGCAATACCCAGTACTTTAAGTGCGATGTTGAAGGAGTGATGAGAGGATACATTTTTCTCATTCTGTAAATATTTTATTTCCTTGTGTTATTGCAATACCCAGTACTTTAAGTGCGATGTTGAAGGAGTGATGAGAGGATACATTGTTGCTTTGTGCCTGATTATGTGTGAAAGCTTTGAGTTTCTCACTGCTAAGGATGATGTTAGCTGCAGTTTCCTGTAGATAATCTTTATCAAGTTGTGATGTTTCCCTCCATTTGTAGTTTACTGAGAATTTTTATGATGAATGGGTGATATATTTTTTCAAATGCTTTTTCTGCATCTGTTGATGTGATCAGGTGATTTTTGTTTTTTCTTTTTAGCATTTTTATGTTACTGATTACGTTAATTGATGTTCATGTGCTGAACCACCCTTGCCTACTTGGGATAAATACCACTTGGTCATGGTGCATTGTTGGATTAGGTTTGCTAATATTTTATTGAACTTATTTTCGTGTATGTTCATAAGAGATAACAATTTGTAGTTTTCTATTCTTGTAATGTCTTGTTTTTGGTACTGAGATAATGCAGTCCTGATATGATGAGTTGGGATGTACTTCATCTTCTATTCTCTGCAATAGATTGTAGGAAGTTGGTATATTTTTTTCCTTAAATGTTGGCTTGAATTCCCCTATGAACCCTTCCAGGCCTGGTGATTTCTGTTTTGAATGTCATTATTTATTTACTCAATTTTCATAATAGATACAAGCCTTTTCACATTGTGTAGTTTTGTGTGTGTGTGTTTTGGTAAACTGTGTCTTTTAAGGAATTGGTCCATTTCATGTAGGTTGTCAAATGTGTGCACAGAGTTTTTCATAGTATTTATTATTTGTTTAATGTCCACAAAATCTGCAGTGATCTCTTTCATTTCTGAAATTAGTAATTTCTGTCTTGTGTTCATTATCTTTTTTACTTAGCCTGGCTATAGGTTTTTCAATTTTATTTCCATTCTAGTTTTTATTTCATTTCTACTGCTTCCTTTCGATTTAATTGGAGAAAAGGTAATTAAATTGAAAGGAAGCAGTAGAAATGAAATAAAAACTAGAATGGAAATAAAATTGAAAAATAAAATCTGGAGAAAAAATAAACATCAAAAAAACTGATTCTTTAAAAATATCAATAAAATTGAATTTTCTCCCCACTTAGTTTCCAAAGGTGGAAACATAGATTATTGATATCAGATTTTTTTTAAATGTAAGCATTCAGTGCCATAAAGTTTTTTGGGAGCACTGCTATTTCTGTGTCCTACAAATTTGTGTAAATGCCATTTTTCAATTTTTTTTTCTGGTGGCTTGCCAGTACAGGAATTGAAATCCTTAGAGGCTGGCCTGTGGCTCACTTGGTAGAGTGTGCTGATAATGCCAAGGCCAAAGGTTCAGATCCACATACAGGGATGGCTGGTTAGCTCACTTCAGAGAGCATGGTGCTGACAACCCCAAGTTAAGGGTTAAGATCCCTTTACCAGCCATCTTTTTTTTTTTTTAAAGAAAGAAATCCTTGATCTTCTTATTACAAGTGTGTGCTCTAACCCAGTGAGCTAACCAGTCAGCCCCATTTTCACTTTCATTTGCTTAAAAATATTTTTAATTTTTCTTGAATTTTTAAATTTTAACTTATGTATTAGAGTGTGTTGTTTGCTCCCACTCTGTTTGGCAATTTTGTAGTTATTCTGTTACTGATTTCTAGGTTAATTCTTTTGTGGTCTGAGAGCACATATTGTATGATTTCTATTATTTTGATTTTGCTAAAGTGTGTTCTGTATCTCTGAATATGGTCTTAATGATATTTTTATCTGAGTTTGAGAAGAATGTCTACTCTGTTGTGGCTGAAAGAAGTACTCTGTCGATATTCATTATATCCAGATCATGTTATTGAGTTTAACTATGTCTTTTGTGGTTTTCTGTCTGCTGTATTGGTTCATTTTTGATACAATGTGTTGAAATCTCGAGTTTTTATGGTGAATTCTTCTATTTCTTTTTGAAGTTTCATTAGGTTTGGTGTCACACAGTTTAATGGTCTTTTGTAAGGCACATACACATTGAGAATTGTCCTCTGGGAGAATTAACTCCTGTATTATGATGTAATGCCACTTCTTCATCTCCTCTATCTTATGTTTAAAGATGAAGTGTTTCACAGATGGTCTGCCAGCCACTGAGTGCCTTGACACAAGAAGAGTCACCAGAAGAGATAAAGAAAGGAGGAGGAGGTCTCTCCCCACAGTGCCCATTTCAGAGTGATGGAAGAGGCTCTGTGATTGTATTGGGGGACCTGATCATGCCTCAGCATTGGACAGATCATTTGGACAGCAAATCAACAAAGTAACCATTATTTCGGAAGGAGAGAAGAAATCTAGGGTAATTAGAGGGGGAAGGGGGGAGGGAAAAGGGGATGGGGAGGGATTGGTCAAGGGGCATAAAGAATAATTATGATTTGTAACAATATATATGTTACTAATATTGATTTGATCAACATATCTCAATGTTGAATCCCAAAAATGTGTATAATGAATTTTGATTCAATAAAAAAAAAAAAAAAGATGAAGTGTTTCTGCAGATTCTGTACTTGTTCTTTTCTTTTTCAACCTCTTAGGTTCATTCACTCTGAGGGCTTCAGATAATATGGAAATTTTGATACTTTTGAAATCTTTATTGTCACCTTAACTTTCTGTCCTCAATGCTGGAATCATGTATCCAATTGCCACTTGCACGTTTCCAGAGATATTTCAAATATTATGTATTCAAGTCTGTTTCACTTTTTCCCATTGTATTTTTTGCCGAGTTTTCAGACTTAACTTTACAGTGCCAGGACCTGACTAGCTGTGCTTGTGCAGATAGCCTGAGAGTAAAACTCTTCTTTTTAATTTCTGCACAGCAAAGTCCTATTACATTCTGCTTCTGCTCTTTCTTTGCCTTTTTCTATTAACACTTATAGTGTCAAGTGTCTCTTCTATGTGACTATTTCTCTATGTTCCAATGTACTTGGTCTTCTGTCACCCTGTTTTCTTCCCCTCCAACTCTCTCTAAAATCTCTTTCCATTCTCCTTGTAGTGGATGACTATTAAAATGCGAATAATGTTATGTACCTTACCTGCACTTACAGGACTACATTATTTGCTCACTATGGTTTAGAAAGTTGCAGTGTACACCTTGGTTTGTACACAAGGAATCTCTTTGGCATGTAGGAAGGAAATTTTGGAATGGCTTTTTAATGTACTTTTCATTCATAAGTAACTAAACAACAATAACTACATAAAATGTTTTACTGTTTGAAGTGGGTCACATATTTAAGTGCAGAATCATTCTATGATCAGTTGCTTCAATATTGTGTTTATCTCTTCTGCTGCCCAAGATCATTCACTCAGACATGGTGCTATGTGTAGTTCCATTAATGTGGGGTGCATTCTTTGTGTTCTCGTGATTGGTCTTTTGTTTTGCTTCATATTTATGAGACCATGTGCTTCACAGGAAAGAATTTAACATCTTTGGCATTTCAGTGAAGTGTGAACTGAATATAAAACAACACTATATTTTCTTTTTCTTTCTTACCCCAGTTCTATATTGAACTTATGTTTAAATTTGTTCATCTAACACACTATTTCAGGTATGTATTTATTAGTAATGTCTTTATATCTGTTTATACTCCCCTTTGAGAGGCACACTTTTATTCATAATTTTATCACCAGCAACAGAGATATTCCTGAAGGCTAAACTAAGATGTGTACTATTATTTTTAGTAATTAATAACTTATTATGCTGGCAGGATATTTGCCTTTGATTTTTTTCTTCCCCCTAGTATATGGAGTACAAAAAAGTGCCATCTTATATAAGACACATATGACACATGAACACACAGAGGTGTGAATTCCCAGATTTCTGTTTTGTGACCCAGAGATGTTGACTTCAGTTGAGAACAATGTGTGATTACAGGAGTTGGTGTCATTTGAGGATGTGGCTGTGGACTTCACTTGGGAGGAGTGGCAGGACCTGAGTGATGCTCAGAGGGCTTTGTAGGGGATGTGATGTTGGAGACCTATGGTGACCTGGTGTCACTGAGTGAGTAAAACTCCCAGTAACTTTCTCAAGAAACAGCTTCTTTTTTGTTCATAAATATAAGAACCATTTATAAGGTTGCATGCTATTTTGGTAAAACTACATTTTATGAAAATATGCCATCTCTCTTTCATGAGGTTCAATTTGTCCTCTTCATTGCAGAACTTCTGAAGCTGAGCTCTAGTCATTCTTCCAAGGATCACACATAGCAGTTTTACAAAGTCCTACATTTTTTCCCATTAACAGAATACTGTATTAACAAACTTGAGGTGATTGTCAAGTTAGAATAAGGAGCAGAGCCATGGACAATAGAAGAATGCCCAGACCAGATCCTGCAAGGTTTGTCAGCACATACAAGCCAAGAAAAGTAAAGTCCTTCAGATGTTGGAAGTGTTCAGCTGTTTCTAGCAATTTCCCCCCCAAGTCCCAGACCTGAGGATGGCTCTTCTGCAATCCTGTATTACATAATCCCCAAGGTGAGGTGTCACATGTATATCCCATTATTTTATTTTTCTGAATGTTTTGTATGTATCCAAAATCTAATTCCTACATTTGTCTTTTTTAACATTTATTTTTCATATTTGCTTTCTTAACGTTCTCACTTGCCCTTGTGTCCTCAATTCTCATGTACTTTTTTTCGTACTGTATCTATTTGCTTTCTGTTGCTTGTAACAGAATACCTGCAACTGGATAATTTATAAGGAAAAAAATCTTTTCATTACAAGTCTGTTCTGGAGGCTCAGCATTCCAAGTTCAAGAGGTTGTATCTGGTGAGGGCCTTTGTTCTGGTGGGACTCTTCACAGAGTCCCAATATAGTGCAGGGTATCACATAGCAAGTCAATAAGAAAATAGGAAAAGAGGTAGTGAGCCTTGTACCACCACACCCAAAATCATGGAGCTGAGGAGAATCTGGCATGGGAGAATGGAAAGGAGTGGTCCTTGGCTTTGAAGGAAAACCAGGAAATTCTGGGTGCCAAGGTCAAGTGAACTAAGGGTTTCCTGTTGAGGGGCTCAGATTGCTGTTTTGTAGTGGAGTTCAAATTGAGAATTTTCCTGTTTTCTTTGTGGAAATCATTCAGAAAAAAGAAAAGGAGAAATATACAGTAGACTCTTTTTATATGAGTAGAACACCACCAAAACTTCATTGCCCAAAACAAAGGCTTTCACAGGAAATGAATTATCAAGTGGGGATGGGTGTGCCACAAATTGGGAATAGATTACAAGTTGATTTGAGAAGGAATAAAAGAACATTTTTCAAAGATGGTGGGAACAACCTTTGTTGCAGAACCAAATATTTTAGAATAGAAGTGGGTGTCTCGGGTGGAGAACTGACGTTTCCTGTAGTGTAATGGCTTATGAGAAGCAGAGGAAGTCGGGTTAAATGAGAAACTTAGAGGAAGCTATCTTTATCTAGAGTAGAGAAAAGGATATTTTATTATTTGTAAAACTTCCACATTCCCATAGCCATTATGTAAGGGAGGAGTGTAAAGCATATAAACGTAAATGCAAAATCCATACCCTAAGCCATATTGCTGCATATGTGATAAAAAATTGGCTCACTTTTGTACCTGAAACTAGCTGATGAAGGAAAATCTAGCCATCTTCATAGTGAAATAATGAGAAAAACAGCAGCAGGAGACACCGACTGTTATAAAAATAAAACAGAGATTGCTGTAAAGAAATAAAAGGTGCTAAGCACTTAGTTGAAAACTACAAGTAGGCAGAAGGTAAAAATTCTTAACAAACATTTACTCCTAAATTAAAATTTAAAAATGAACGTAGAAGGAAAGAAAAACATGGTATAACATTAGAAAAAATATTAGTACAAGATTACATTAAGGCAGTAAGAAGAAATTCTAGAAAGTCATGAAACCAATATCCATTATTGATTTTTTTTAAATAAAATCATTTGTTACTAGCATTGGAAGGCTGTTGTGTACATTTACATGTACAGTCAATAAGATGTGTTTATATGTGGCTCATAGACAGTTATGTTTTTCTCATTTCTGATGTCCAGATAGATGATGACCTTGTGCAGAGGAACCAAGAAAGTCATGATAGAAGCTTGCAGCAAATTGTAATCACCAACAGCAACATATCAGCTGAGGAGAGAGTTGTGTTAGGAAAATCATTTTATTTGAATTCATATGATGTTTTAAATCTGATTATAAATAATGGAAACTATTCAGGAGACATGAAGAGTTTTATATATGTCAGAATGCACTTCTTCCTAGAGACCCCACATTTCCACTCAGAATTGCTCTAGTGAAGGTTGTCTGTGGTGACACTGCCCCTGTGATAGATCTCTTCCTGGGCCTCCAGACTTTTCCATACATCCTTTGAAATCTGGGTGGAGGCTCCAAAGGGTCCCTAGCTTTGGCAGTCTGTGAGCCTGCAGATCTAATGCCATGCAGATTCTTCCAAGGCTTCTGGCTTTTCCAAAGCTGCAAGTCCAGCCACACCTGAAGCCAATTTACCCACAGCTGCAGAAACCAAAGCAGCTGGGGTGCTGGTGCTGGGAGCAGCTTCCCAAGGTGGTCCTGGGCAGTGAGCCCGTGGAGGGTTCCTCATACCTGTCCCCCAAAACAATTCTCTCTCCCTAGGTCTTTGGGCCACAAATGGAAGAGTTGACCCAGAGGCTTCTGCAATCCTTCAGGGCCTTCTCCTTCCCTTGATAACCCCTTTTCTTTGTACTAACCTTCTTAGCACCACTGGAATTTTCATCTGAAAATGCTCTCTGCTTCTCTACCACATGGCAAGGCTGCAAATTTTACAAAACTTTATGCTCTGCTTCCCTTTTCAATTCTGGCTTTATGTCATGCCTTTGCCACCAGAACACAGCATAGGCTGTTGCAAGTAGCCATGCAGCTTCCTTAATGCTTTCCTGCTTAGAAATTTCTTCTGTGAAGTACTCTGGTTCACAATTCCTAAGTTCCAACTTCCACAAACTCCTAGGGCATGGACTGAATGCAGCCAAACTCCTTACCAGTTCATAGCAAAGTTGATCTTTGCCCCAGTTTCCAATAAACTTCTCCTTATTTCTACCTGAGACCTTCTTAGAATAGTCTTAAGAGTCCGTATTTCTATGAGCATTCTGCTCGCCACCACATAACCAGTCTCCAAGACATTCCAAGCTTTCCATCATCTCTTCGTCTTCTTCTGAGTCCTCCAAGCTCCTCCAACCTTTGCCTAACACCCAATTCCAAAGCCACTTCCACATTTTCAAGTGTTTGTTGTAAGCAACACCCCAACTATCTGGTACCAATTTTCTGTATTAGTCCATTTATGTTGCTTATAACAAAATACTTCAAATGGGGTAATTGGTAAAGAAAATGAAGTTTATTGTTTACAGTTTCTGTGACTGGAAAGTCCAAAGTCCATCTGGTGGTGGCCACAGTGACTCAGGGGTCTCACATTGCAAGATGGTGGAAGTAGAGGGAGCAGAGAGAGAGCAAGAGACTTCTCTTCTTTTAAAGCCCTCAGAACCACGCCCCTGAGCACCATTTTTAATCCATTCACTACTGCACGGTCCTACAATCCAATCACCTCTTCAAGTGTCCACCTTTCATTTGCCATAATAGGATTTCCCACCCACTTTACAGTCACAGTGGGGACTTGGTTTCTAATACATAAAACTTGGGAGACAAAATTCAAGCTTCAGGGAGTTTGGGGGGACATAATTCAATCCACTACGGGAGGTCAGGGGACTTCTGGTCCTTCCAGCTTTTATAGGTGTTCTTGGTGGTGTTAAGATCAAATGTTGTCTCTAATCTGAGTATTTTGTTTTTTCTTTCCATTCTGTGTTGGATTATTTGCTGTTCCCACCACTTAAGCTCTGCACTGGAACTAATGTTTTATCCTTTGGTTACTTCTGCAATGGAAGAACTTCCTGTGGAGCCAGCACTTGAGCCCTGTGGTTGATCAAAATTGCTACTTTGCTGCTGATTCCCTGGGGAAGGCTTTTTGTGCAGCTCAGTTTTAATGGCTGACATTGTATGTACTTCCATGTTTTGTGAGGTCTGGTACACCTGTGTTGTGTGGAAACTCTGGTCTGGGCCTGAGGCTTTTCAGCAAACTGCATCCCCTGCAGCTCTGTATTCCTGGCCAGTCTCCACTGAGTTATCCTGTGCTGATTGGAGAGCAGCGCAGCTGCCTGTGCTATTCCAAAATGTTCCCTCACTGTGCCCATCTCCCCCATTGCCCACATTCAAAACACTTCCCACAGGACGGGCCATACACCGTTCTCTTGTGATGACTCACCATCCTCTGACTGGTTTCTTTTTCCTGTTGTCTGTGGCTTCTTACTCCTTTTTGGGTCCACAGAAACCCTGTTAGTGATCTTGCTGGCCTGGGGTCACCAAGGCCCTCTTCTCCCCTGCCAGTTCCAAGCAACATCATATAAAGGGCAGAGCTGTGGCTTTTGCCAGCTCTTGCTCCATGTTGTCACCAGTTCCAGCCTTAAAGTGTCTGGGGCTTGAAATGGTGGGAGCGATCCTTTCTTTCTCTCATCGTGGCTTCTCCTGCCTTCATGCACTCCATGGGTCTCTCATCCTCTTCCCCTGAGCTCTAGCAGCCCCAGCTTGGCTGTTGTTGCTTTTTAATGGTTGTAAATGTGTTGTTTTGTGGGAGAGAGTGATGCTGGAGGCCATCTATTCTGCCATCTTGACCAGAAGCCTTACCTCAGGCTGTGGTGGGTGCATAGTTTTTTCCTACTTTCCTATTGTAGGTAAATTTGTTTGGCCATTATTACAAAACTCTCTCTTATATACATATAATTTTTTAAATGTTTGTCTC
This sequence comes from Galeopterus variegatus, assembly GCF_000696425.1. Lineage (NCBI taxonomy): Eukaryota > Metazoa > Chordata > Mammalia > Dermoptera > Cynocephalidae > Galeopterus > Galeopterus variegatus. The sequence goes on along the minus strand of NW_007734690.1, from coordinate 68,260 downwards.
TAACTCAGAGCCAGTCAGTGGGTTGAATAAAAATACTTCTATGAGAATGTACATATCAGGCACAGAACTGTTAAGAGATTAAATCTGCAATCATTTAAACTGCTATAAACAGTAATACTTATCTTATTCAGTGAAATGTAGTGTTTGGAAGGAAGATGTATCCATTATTCCTATTCCTCATAGTTTTAAATGGGACCACATAATAGATACAAATCTGTGTACCATGTACTCTGTACTTCAGGACTATCTTGTGTTTGTGTCTGCAGTGATGGAGTGCTGTGTTTGTATCTTGCCACTAAGAGGGGCAACAGAGCAAATCCCAGTTCCACTTATGTATTGCTGTGCATGGTTCTACTTGCACATAGGTCTGCAGACCTAGCAATAGCTCCAGAGCCTGTTTTCATTGAAGGAGCCTCCTGGAGTCTGCAGTGGCCCCTTCTCTGTCCTCAGAGCCCTAATGAGTGGAGGGGACCCCGGCGCCAAGGAGGGTAAGAGCAAGTAAGGCAAAATGGGGTTCAGCATAGAACCTGAGGTCTGACTGAATGCAGGTGTTGCAGGGCCCCATTGGGCAGAGAGGTCACTTCTACTTGCCACCCTTCTGTCCCCTAATCTCTGGTACCAGTAGGCAGAAACTACAGCACCATTATTTCTTTATCATTTTACACGTTGTATTATTTTCTATTTAGGGGTTTAATTTTTCATTTTCTTGTTTGTTTTAGTTGGGAGGTTAGCTTTTTGACTTTAGGTCTTTTCAAAATATACATATTTATAGCTATAAATTTTATTCTATGTCCCTTCCCTCGGGAATTGGGAGTCGGTCCGTGGAACCTGGAAGGGGGAGTGGGTGGGACAAGAGACGCAAAGGAGGGAGGCAAGACAAGGATCTGATCAAGCCTCGTTTTATTGTCTCACACAAGCTTCTTATATAGAAGTGTAAAAAAGGGGAAGTAGGGGGAGAAAAAATAAAAAAACAGAAGTTGTTCAGAAGTCTTCTCAGAATCATCACACCGGAGCGCAGCTTAGTTCTTGTGGTCGGCCAACTAGATTTTAATCAGCAGTCATAAATGAGAGCATGCAGTTTGCACAAACTTGCTAGGCCGCAGCCTCAGCTTTTTCCGTGCTCAGCCCGCCACCACTTCCTCATCAGGAAGTTGGCAGTCTGTCCTTTTGGCTCTGCAACTCAGGGGGTCATCATGAGAACACACAGTTCCCCACAATTCTAAACCCCTTTAGACTTTTGGTATATCATGTTTTTTTTTTCAGTCTCAAAATGTTTCTAATTTTTGTCTGTGTGACTTTATGACTTACTGGTGTTTGGAGTTCGTTTAATTTCCACATAATTGTGAACTACTGAAATATCTTTCAGTTAATCATTTTCAATTTAAGTCTGTTGTGGTCAGAAAATGTACCTTGATTTCAATCCTCACATTTATTAAGGCTATTTTATGGCCTAGCAAATGGTGTTTTTTCGGGTCCTTCCATGTGCACTTGAACAGAATGTGTATTCTGTTTTTGGGTGGCGTGTTGTATGTATACATATCTGTAAAGGCAAGTTGCTTTATAATGTTGTCCAGGACTCCTATACCGTGGTCAGCGTTTTGCCTAGTTGTTCTATCCATTAGTGAAAATTGCACTGGTCGTCTCCTAATATTTATATAGAATAGTCTACTTCTCTCTTAATTTCTTCCCTAATTATTTTCAATTAATGTTAGACTTCTGTGTTTCATGCATGTGTATCTATAATTGTCATGAAGTTCTCATGACTGGCACTATTGTCATTATAAAATGTCCCTCTTTATAATATTTTTGTTTTAATATTTATTGTGTCTGATATTTGTATGGCCACCTAGTGCAGCTGTCTTTTGGTTTTATTTACATTGCATACCTTTTGCTATCCATTAACTTTCAACCTCTTTGTATCTTTGAATTTAAAGAGTTTTTCCTATGCACAATATGATGTTTTTTCTTGTTTGTATTTTTAAAAATTCATTCAGACAGTTCCTATCTTTTAAAAAATTTATTGTTTTAATTGACAGATTATAACTGTATATGTTCATGAGGTAGAATGTGATGTTTCAATACATGTGTACATGGCAAAATGATAAAATCAGATTAACATTCATTTCCTCACATACTTATCATTTAATGGTGAGAACATTTAAAATCCACTGTTATCAACTTTGAAATACACAATGCATTACTGTTAGCTATATTCACCATGCTGTGCAATACACCACCAGAGCTTATTCCTCCTGCCAAATTGAAACTTTGAACCATTTGGCCAACATGTCCACATTTACCTTTGGCCTCCATCCTAACCCTCAGCTTCTATTCTATTCTATTTTCTATTTTTCTTAGTTTGACTTTTTGATAAACCACATATACATAAAATTATGTGGTATTTGTTTTTTGTGCCTGCCTTATTTTCCTTAATATAATGTACCCTAGGTTTATCCATCTTGTCACAATTGTCAACTTTTTTAAAGGCTGAGTAGAATTCCATTTTTTATCTGCATGACATTTATTTTATCTGTTCTTTACTTGAGCATTTCTGTAGTTCTGATATGTTGGCTGTTGTAAATAATGGTGCAGTGAACATTGGAATGGTGACATCTCTTTGACAAACTGATTTAAAATCATTTGAATATATACTTAGAAGTGGGACTATTAGATCTACAGTAGTTTGATTTCTAGGTCTTTGAGAAAACTTTATGCTACTTTCCAAAATGGTGTTCTAACTTGCACTCCCACCTACAGTGTATGAGTGTTCTCCTTTATTTGCATGCTTATGAACAGTTATCTGTCATCTTTATTTTTCTTTTTTTCTGACCGGTAAGGGGATCACAACCCTCGGCATGGTGTGGTCAGCACCACGCTCAGCCAGTGAGTGCAGTGGCCATCTCTATATAGGATCCGAACCCGCAGCCTCGACGCTACAGCGCCACACTCTCCCGAGTGAGCCATGGGGCCGGCCCATCTTTCATCTTTTCGATAGTAGCCATTCTGACAAGTGTGATGTGTTCTCATTGTGGTTTTTAAATTGTGTTTCTCAGGGTTAGTGAAGTTGAAAACTTTTTTCATACTGCTATGGCCATTTCATGCCTTCTTTCAAGAAATGTCTATTCAGTTTCTTTGCTCATTTTTTGAGTAGGGTTATTCGGCATTTTGTTATTGAGTATTTTGAGTCCTTTATGTGTTTTCAATATTAACCATTTATCAGATGTATAGTTTGTAAATATTTACTCCGAATCTGTGGTTTTCTCCTCACTCTGTTGTTTCATTTTTTGGCAGAAGCACAAGTTACTCTGAATACCAGTTTGTACATGTGATTTATTTATTCTCGTTCAGTGGATTCTATAATTTCCAGTTCACGTAAAAGTGGTTTTGATAGTGTATCACAATTTCTTGTCTAACGCAGGTGTGATTAATCCCATCTCATAGAAAAATGAGAGGTTGACTTTTAGGTTTGTTACTCGAAGTCTCAGGCCAGCTGTAGAATTACTCCACCATGCCCTATTCCATTCTTCCATGGTAACCATGTTCTCCAGTCTGGGAGCCTGGGTGGGCCTCTCTCATTAACCCCATCATGTCACTGACCTACCTGGTGTGGGAGTCAGTCAAGAGAAGAATTCTCTTTGTATTTAACTCAATGGATTTGGGTCCAAGAGGTGAACACCTTTGCTCCCTTCATTGGCTATCACTGGGCTTAGGCATATTGGGGGATGTGAAACCTACCTCAAGTGCACACAGCTGAAGATTGGGTTGATTGACTTTCTGTACACTAAGAATTTTTCACATATTCCTGTCAAAAGTGTCAGTTATATGTCTTATGCCCATATGTGGACAAACTACACATGGTCTCAAGTTACATTTCTATTTCTCGGTAAGCCAGTGGGAACTATAGCGTGGAACTGAGTGCCTTTAGATTCCACTTACTCAACCTCTTTTTTAAAAATTCTGATGGCCTGGTGAGTTCTAGACCCTTTGGGCTCATAGTGAGAGGGTCTCAGGCCTCATCTTTCTGCCTTGGGGAACCAGAATGTGGACAGTCCAGAGACCAGGAAGTTTGGGAAGCACTCTGGCCCAGGCCACAGGCAGAGTCAGAAGCTTTTACCCAGTTTCAGGACCCTAGAAATGTGTTATGGTTCTTACTTCTTAAAACATTCCTTGGGTCTCCCTAATATATTTATTAAATGTTATTGAAGCCAATCCCTAAAGGTGTCATCATTAGCAATATGTAGTAATATAACTAACTCCTGCTTTAATTTCATTACATTTAATAATTCACAGTTGGAAGAATTGTCCATATGCATATCAGGCACATTTCCTTCTGCGAGTGGGATACCTCTATTTGGGCCTTTAAATGTTTAGTCAGCTGGACAGCAGGAGACCAGTACAGACTGGGATGTTTGACTGCTCTGTTATCAATACATAATGAGTTTAAAGCTGATCAGTGGAATATTCATTGGACTAGTCCCCACTCACTACAACAAAGGCTCAAGTGTGTTTTGTCTGGTGAATTATGGGATTCTAGATTTGCTTCCTTTGGCAGATCTCTTGAACCATGTGTAGTATAGTCACTAATGAAGGAATGATAAGAAATCTAGCTACTGTCCTATAAATTTTTGCAGATTCCACTGTAAAATCTATTTCTGAGCAAGAGCATGTTAACATCTCTAGCCAGGGTACCCTTAGATAATACAATTGTTCTTGATCATTAGCTCAGGAAGATGTTGTCTGTGTTATTGCTAACACTACATGCTGTGCCTGAGTAACCTCCTCTGGGGCAATTGAGATTCAGGTCTATAAAATAAGACAACAAGCTACAAGGCTACTGCAAGCCTCACCTAGTTCTCCACTGTCATTTGATTTATCTAATCAAATGCCCTTAAGTCTAGGTTAATGGCTTACAACCATTACACAACCTGGAATGGTCATGTTTCTGGCATTTATACTTTGCATTTGTTTTTTAAACTGTGCACTCATTATCTATTAAATCTGTATAGAAATGCCATTCCTGACAAAATAATGTTTGCCCAGTGCTCTGAGTTGATAACCAATACCTACAAAACAGATAAATCAAACTTAAAGATTAAATCCAGACAACTCAGGCCCAAAAGGAACTGTTTCAGGCCCCTTCATTTCTCAAATATTCATTAGCCCCCAATTTGAGACCAGATCTACTGACTGGAACATGTTCATCCTACCATCAAAGGACACATAAAATCTGACATTAGACTTATTTATCAGTGATGACTTCAAATAAAGCTCTTGGTGAAAGGGGAAAATGTAAAAGTTGATGAAATTAATTTCTGTAAAACACAGAAAAAAGGGCCGGCCCGTGGCTCTCTCGGGAGAGTGCGGTGCTGATAACACCAAGGCCCCAGGTTCGGATCCCATATAGGGATGGCCGGTTCGCTCACTGGCTGAGCATGGTGCTGACAACACCAAGTCAAGGGTTAAGATCCCCTTACCGGTCATCTTTAAAAAAAAAAACAGAAAAAAATAGAGCCAGAAAAGGCAAAAGAGGGGGGCTCATGCTTGCTTGTCTGAGGTAGGAATTTTTCCAAGGACCATCTAAAAACCCATCAGAAATCCCTTCATATCTTCCATGCATGTTCAGCTTTGTACAAACACACATTTCTGTAACAAAGTAGGTTATTAAACACTGTTTGCCATTGCAGTAACTCAGATAACATGCTCCAAAAAGAAACTGCCCAGTTATGGCATCTCAAGCAATGAACTGATGACAAATCTGACTCTGAGCCTCCAAAACCAATGAACTCTGTTTCCAATCAACTTATGTGAATTTCTCCCTAATGCCAGTAAAAACTTTCACCCTTTCCCCACAGAATGCCTTCATGTCTTGTTGTGGCTTGCATTCCAGATTTTAATCCAATTGTATATTCATGAATAACTTCAATGTATTTGGAGATTATTATTCTCTACAGTATTTTTTTGTAGGTTAACAGAAGAAAAGTACCTTAACACATTACATCCCTCATATGACAACCTCAAAACTAACACCATCCCCAATGGTGAAATGTTAAAAACTTTTTCTGGAAGATAAGAAACAAGATCAAGATGTCCACCCCCCCTACTTTTATTCATCATAGTACTATGATTTCTAGGCAGAGAAAATGAAGATTATAATTTTAAAAGGGTGATGTTTTAGGGTGAGTGAGTAGGATATGTGAGAGGGCTGACTCTTGCTTAACACTGATCCCTGGTTTTCCATTTTTCTAACATAGATGTATGTTCTGCTGTGTTTTAATTCCTGTGTTTTGTCTGTTCCTACAATTGCCCCTGAGTGACTATCCTACAAATCTATGGAACTCAGCCTTGATCTCCCAGAGCCATTTTGACTCAGATTTTATCATCTAAAGCCTCTCTTCCTCAGATCCCTGACTCCCAGGCTCTAACTTAAAGATCTCTTTATGTAATATCTGGGATTTATTAAATACATGACTGGCAGGCGTTAAGTGGGGGTGAATCAGTGACTGATACTCTATCCTCTAAGATAAGGATTGTCACTTCCTCTTTGTGGGCCTCAGTCTTCTGTCCATAAAAATGGAGAGAGTAATACACATTTGGATGGTGAGACATTATAATATTTATATATCATTTTTCATCTGCAGTTCCTCACTTATGCTACTTGTCTTAGTCCGTTTTGTGTTGCTATAACAGAATTACCTGAGACTGGGTAATTTATAAGGAACAGAGGTTTATTTGGCTTATGATTCTGGGGAAACTGCATCTGGCACAAGCCTCAGGCTGCTTCTACTCATGGCAGAACATGGCGGGTACAAGCAGATCACATGGCAAGAGGAAGCCAGACAGACAGAGAGAGGGGGTGCCAGGGTCTGTTAAACAACCAGCTCTCTCAGGAACTAATAGAGTGAGAACTCAATCATTAATCTCCCCTCCTCCAGGGAGAGAATTAGTCCATTCATGAGGGATCCGCCCCCATGACTCAATCGGTTTCCAATACTGCCACACTGGGGATCAAATTTCTACATGAGTTTTGGAGGAGACAACACATCCAAACTCCATCCCTACTCTTTTACCTTTTCCTCTCTTTTTTTTATACCTGCTCCTTTTTTCTCCCTGGGACAGTAAGTCCCCTGACCCACCTTAGCTGATTGTAAGTGATAAGACACCATTTCAGGAGGGGCTCTGCCCTATTCCAGAGAGGAAGGAATGCTGCCCAGAGAATTCAAGAAGAACCTGAACAAACGGGTCTTGTTGGGTTTCCCCATGCGGTCTCCTTGAATTAGATCATACACTTCTGGACCAATCACATTTCTACATGGTTGTCCATGCTTCAATCATGCCTACATAAAGAAGCTTCTATAACACCCCAAGAGCACAAGGTTAGAAGAGCTTCCAGATAGTTAAACACGTGGAGGTTCCTGGAAGGTGGTCACCTGGGGAGGGCATGGAAGTACCCATACCTCCTCCTATGCATCTCTTTGTCTCTGTCCTTTGTGATATTCTTCATAATAAACCAGTTAGTGTAAGTCCACGTTTCCGTGAGTTCTATAAGCCACTCAAGCAATCTAATTGAATCCAAAGAGGGTGTTGTGAAACCCTAATTTATAGCTGTTTGGTCAGAAGTTTCAGAGGCCTGGACTTGCAGCTGGCACCTGAAATGAGGGGGTGTCTTGGGGACTGAGTCCTCCTCCTGTGGGATCTAATGCACATCAACAATTTGTATGTCTTTTTTTTACAAAAGATGGCCAGTAAAGAGATCTTAACTATTCCTTGGTGTTCTCAGCACCACGCTCTCCAAAGTGAGCCAACCGACCATCCCCTATATGGGTATCCAAAACCTTGGCCTTGGTGTCATCAGCACTAAACTCTCCCAAGTGAGCCATGGGCCAGCCTCAGAGACACACTTTAAATACAAAGACACTGACTGTAAAAGGACAGAAAACAAAAAGTATACTATACAAACTGTAAGAACAAGAAGTTGAATTTGAGATCTTACTACCAGACAAAATAAACTTCAACACAAAATATATTACCCCAGATAGAAAACTTTCATAATAATAAATGGATCTCACACTAGGATATTATAGTGAGTATAAATATGTATGTGCCTAAAAGCAAAGTCTCAAAAGACGTTTTAAAAAAAAAGCCACAGAACTGCCCAAGAAACACAGAAAATATACAACTACAGTTGGACAATTAATACTCCTTTATTATTAATAGGTGGGACCACCAGATGAATCTTCAGTAAGAATACAGACGTGAGTGACACTGTCCTGACTTGACTGACAATGATAAATCACTATGGGAACACTCAACCAGACAGAACAAATGCTAAGTGATAAAACAAGTCTCAAGACAGAAATCTTACAACATGGGTTTTCTGAAATTAAATAAAATGAAATAAAGTTAGAAATCAAAAAGAAAAAGAAATTGAGAAAATCCTCAAATATTCAAAAATTAAATCATACACTTGTAAACAATTTGTGAATAAAACAAGAAATGTAACAGCAAATGAGAATATATGTTGAACAAAATGCATTGTAACAATGATGTTTGTGATAGAGTAAAGGAAGCCACAAATTCTTTCTCACTCCTGCCATTGGGGTAAAAACTAATTTCCCTTAAATGTGGGTTGGCCTTAGCAACTTGCTTAGCCAACAGAATCTGGAATATTAGAAGCACAAAAGTCATTAGAGACCAAACATCGTACCTTAATTGGAAACATGGATTGTCAAAATTTAGATAGAATATTAAAGTCTAAATGAATGAATAACAACCATCTCACATTTTATGTTATGATATCAAATTATAATTATAAATTTTAAAGTTTCACTTAAGAAAAAGCATAGAGAGGGGCCGGCCCGGTGGCGCACTGGATAGTGCGCTGCTTGGGAAGCGCGGCGGCGCTCCCGCCCGAGGGTTTGGATCCCACATACAGACCAGTTCCCGCTCACTGGCTGAGCGAGGCACGGGAGCAACACCGAGGGTTGCAATCCCGTTGCCGGTCCCCGGTCTGGTACGGGGGCAACACTGAGGGTTGCGATCCATTGCCGGACATGGAAAAAAGACAAAAGACAAAAAAAAAAAAAAGAAAAAAAAAAGAAAAAGCATAGAGGAAACACTGCATAACTTTGGAGTTGGCAGTAATTTAACCAATATTACACAGGAAACAAGAACAACAAAAATAAGTCAAACTGTATAAAATTAAAACCTTTTCTGCATCAAATGACACAATGAAGTTGAATGACATCCCATATAATGGGGAAAGTATTTGCAAAACATACGTCATAAGATATTGATATTCAGATATTATGTTTTTAAATTCTACAACTAAAAAGCAAAAGAAAATTTAATACACATAAAAGACATACAAATTGTTGATGCACACATGAGAAGACGACCAACATAACTTAGTCATTAGAAGAATGCATATCAAAACCACCATAAACTGTTGCTTTACATCCATTACCATGGCCTGTACCAAAAAAAAAGGAGGTGTTGGGAAGGAAGTGTAGCTGCAACATTCATGTATTGCTGGTGGAAATGTAAGATGTGGAAGATGTTATGAAGATTTCTGAACATAGAATTACCAATAGGCCCATCAATTCCACCCCTACGTATATACCCAGAAGAAGTGAAAGCCGAGACTAAATCGGACATTAGCACCTGCATGTTCACAGCAGCATTATTCACAATGGCCAAAAGGAGGAAGCACCAAGGCTCCACCCATGTATGAATGAATGGACATCAGGTGTTATATATGAATAATAATACTATTGAGCTTTAAAAAGTAAGAAAAACACTGTAAAGTACTACCACATAGATGAAGCTTGAAGACATTTAGCTACATGAAATAAGCCAGCCATGAGAAAACAAACATGTTATGATTGCACTTATATGTGGTTTCTAAAGTAAAAAAATTCATAGACGTACACTGTAGAAGAGTGCTTGCCAGGGCTTGTGATAGAGGAAAATAAGGATTTAGTGTTTGGTCAGTCCAAATTTTATTTGGGGAACATGAAAACATTATGCAGATGTATGGTGGTTATGGTTGCAGATTAATTTGAATATGTTTAATTCTACTGATCTATAACTTTAAAAAAGATTAAGGTGTCAAATTTTATGTAATGTATATCAAAACAAAAAGTATTTTTAAGATAAAATCATGGACATAAAATTTATAAGAAAAAGGTGCAAATTATTAAAAGCTGTGCTCCCTGTTTTTATTCCTTGTGTATCTTTCTCTTGACTCTTACTCGCATGTATCCCACTAACTCCTGCATACTTTCACCCACTGAATCCTAAGTGTGTTTCCACACCTGCTGGCTGGTAGCACAAACCACAAGAAGGATGCATCCTCATCACTGAACAAACATATCCATCAGGTTTTCCGAAAAGTGAGACTTCCACTGTAAAACAGAAAGTTACTAATTTTGAGCAACCACACTGCCTCCCCCTTTACAGTCACTGCATGTAGGCATCGCAATAAAAGTTTAAAAACACAAAAAACAAAGGTAGCAGGACATGAGACCAGATGTGATTGGACCTGAGGGAGAGGGAGGAGTTTGGGAAAAATCCCCTTTTGGTGGTTTGGGTCAAGACTACTTGGTAACAATATCATATATGAGCGTAGTTCAAAAAGTTCATAGAAATAAGGAGTAGGGCTGGCCGGTTAGCTCAGTTGGTTACAGTGTGGTGTTATAACACATAAGTCAAGGGTGCAGATCCCTACACTGGCCAGCTGACAAAGAAAAGGAAAATAAAGAATAGAAACTAAAAGGTAATAGTAATCTTTCCATGAAAATTTTGATGTAATCTTTTCCATGAAGTTTTTCACCCTCATGACAGGAGAAGAATAAAGAATATGGTTTTTGTTTTGGTTTGGTTAAGCTCAAGGTGCTTTTTGGATAGCTACAAAGAAGCATTAAACAGCAAGTTGAACCTATTGTCGAAAGGCTGGGAATGAGCTCCAAACTGGAGAGATACAGATAGCAGCATCAAACCATGGAAAGCAATATCTGTCAAGGAGACCTGCAGAGTGAGATGAATGGGAGCAGGATGGAACACTTGGGTGAGATGCATTAAGGACAAAAAGAAAGTGGAAGAATTCAGAAGATACAGAGAAGAAACCACCAGCGAGGCTGTTACAAAGTAACAGAGAACAATTTCTGTGGGAAAATCATGAATAGCAGTTTCAAATACAGCAGAAGATTCAAGTAAGGCAAAGCCTAAAAAGGTCTTTGAATTGGATTATAATTTAAATTATTGGTAAATTTTTAAAGAACTGAACTAAAGCTACGTCAAGTAGATTATAGTGCAAATGATCAAGAAAAGTGTTTACCAGAAGATATTACTTTGGACTGTCAGTGGTACAACCCACATGTTATTAAGGGTCTGCAGTGGATTCTGTCTCTACATATCCCAGGCTTTCCCAAGCATCAAGTGGGGAGTTTTAAAAGCTGCCTGGGACCACACCACTTAAGCAATTCCAGAAGAACCTTATTAACTGATATGTGATTTAGCACTGGATAACTGTTGCCACTGCAGAATGAGGACTGTTTATTTCCAGGTTGTTAATGAAACACTGTCCACTACACCATGCATGTGACCAATAAAGACTGTGCTTCAGACTTTATATGTCATGAGAATTTAACATGTTGTTGTCTTTGGGTCAATTGGAATCATAACAATGTGTCTTCTTGCCATGGGATCAGAAAGTCCAGACACCAATTTGCACTCAGATCGTTCTAAGGTCCTGTAATCTGCCTATATGAACATTCCAACTTTCTCTTTTCTATGTATATTTCACTAATGTTAATTTTTTTATTTTTATTTTTTTGCTTTAATTACTGAATACTTGTATAGCTCTTAAAATATAATGTAGAAGAAGCAGATGAGTACCCAAATAAACACCTTACCAGAGATGGATTTATATTCTCTGCTCTTGGAGGCAGGTAAAGGACTCTGAATCATAGATGGAAGAGAAGGTGAATGGAGGCACTCATTAGAGAAATGAACCTAGGGCTTGGTACTAGATTCTATTGTGCAAAGCTCTCCAAAAAAAAAAAACAATTAGGAAACAAAACAACAAAAGAAGCCTCCCCATTGTCCCGACCAGCGGGATATTCAACGCAGACCCTGGAGGGGGGAGTGGGAATGGTATGGAACAAGAGACACGAGAGATGGGAGACAAGACAGTATTCTGATCAAGTCTCGTTTATTGATTCTTAGGTTACAGCTTATATAGGAAAAAGCAGGCATGCTGCAAAGGGTCTGGAATGTAAAGATATGATAATATCTTGAGGAGAGACAAAGACAGGACATTCAAAGTAAAGGTTCCCACCCAGAATGTTTATGGTTAAACAGTTTCTAGAGAAGGATAAAAGGTCACTTGCAAATTAACTTGCATAGCCAGGAGCAATCAGTTTCTGGCATAAAGATTTCGAGGCAGTTATGTAAAGCATGGCCATCTGAGCAGATTGTCAAGGAGAAGCGGTCTCACAAGAAGGGGTGTGGAGCTTCAGGCCCCCAACACCCATCTCACTTTTTCTGTCCTGAACCAACTGTTTTCTTCTTTTTTCCAAATCCTCTTGCAGTTGTTTAATGCGATCACGCACTATTCCAGACTTGTTAGCATAAAAGCAGAACTTTTCCTGTAAAACCAAACAAATACCTCCCTGCTCAGCAGTTAGTAAATCAAGACCTCTGTGGTCTTGTAAAACCACTTCTGCCAAAGAATCTAAGTGATCTTGTAAATCCTGAATAGTCTGAGAAAGAGTCTGTACATCTGAAATTAACTGTTTAGNTTAGCTCCTCCATGGCTTCGATAATATTGTCTTATGTTATTTTTTATCTGATTTCAAGTTTCTAAATTTAATGTTTCAGATTGTCACGTAGGAGCGGTCTCACAAGAAGGGGTGTGGGGCTTCAGGCCCCCAACACCCATGGGGCAATAGTCCCTCACACGAGAATGGGCAGGAAAGAACTCCCTGAAGGAGCACCCACACTGAACATGCTGATCCTTTTTTTCTCTTCATTGGTAGAGATTAAACCCACAATTATCCCTAGGTTAATGAAAACATTTATTCACTAGAAATTTAGTAACAGTTAATGTTACAGAAGAGGTAATTTAAACTTTTAAAGATGGTTGTTTCAAATAAGTTACAGTACACCAAAAAAGAAACATTACATGCTCACTAAAAGTGATGTTATAGAAAGATACTTGAGAGGTATTAACTACTTGCCCATTAATAAAGACACTTCAGACAGAAGTCCATAATAGTGTTTCCACTGGAACACCTCTTGCCTTTGTAGACCTAAACTTCATGGAAAGTATCCATCTTGCAACCTCACATTTTTGTCCCATGATGGTATAGGGGAAATGTCCATAGTGTATATTGGTCATAGTATACTTTTCCACAAGTGATTCCTAGTGACACCTCTCCCTGTATTTATGCCTTCACATAGTTCCCTCCCACAATGACATTGGGCTTTGCCATTTCACTTAGTTTGCCCAATTGGTCTTCAGTAAATGAGATAGATAATTTTGAAGAATATTTGCCCAACAGTGTTTGCCTTCTTGAATACTGTCATGTTGTGAAGAAGCCCAGGGCTTACCTATTGGATAACCAGGGCCCTGCCAAAAGCCAGGACAAACTGCTACATTTGTGAGTGAAGTCCTCTTCAAGGAATCAGCCTCAGCCAAGGCCCCAGACCCCTATAGCCTCATTTTTGATTGCAGGTGGCACCAGCATAGTACAGCCCAGTGGAGCCCAGTCCCAAATACTGATTCATAGAATTATAAATGAACGTTTTTAAACCAGTAAGTTTTTGATCATTTGCTACACATCAAATCCTAATACCTCCAATCCCCCCAAATTTAGTATGTTTAGCATATTGGTGAGAAGGAAAGAAAGAATCAGATTACGTGACAAATACAACCAACAGAACCGCACAATCACACATGATAAGTTGTTATAAGCACAAGAAATGTCGACCAGATGGACCTCAGCACAGTTCCCGGTAATAAGAGATGCCATGTGAACCATAAAAATAAATTCTCTTGAGATCATAAGACTATATTTAATTTGTACATCATTAGGCTATTACTTATATGTTGGCATGGTTTTATTTATATTTTAAGAAACTAATTAGAAGTAACTGTGTGATTCTAATTTTCCCTTTTTAAATAGTGGAATATAGGGTTGTATTAACTTCCTCTAGAACTTATGATTTTTTAAGATAAGATTACTGACATGAATTGAAAAAACCTTCTAATGCCCTATGGTTTCACAATATCCACAGAAAGCATTAGGCAAAAAAAGATAGGTATATTCAAAGCAAAGTTTTCTGAAACATTTGTTCTAAATTGAATGCTGCTTATGACATTGATCTCAAAAATCAATATGAGTTTTGACTTTCTTGTGGCAAAGTAGATAATACTAGTCAAAAACTCAGCATGCCCGGTATGCACAAATTACGTGACCCTGGGAAACTTACTCATCACCTCACATCCAATTTCTTTTTTATATGGCAGAAAGACACTGGCAAACCCTCCCTGAGCTACCAGGAAGCATTATAATAATAGAGGAGGTATCAGCACATTTTGTTTGTGGAAACAAATTGTGATGGACTAGGTTTGAGAGAGCTTTAATTCTGGAAATAATGAGGGTAGAATGATGTAATGGGAGTGTGTTAGGGAGCAACGTAGACACATCCTCTCAATTATAACAGGTTATCCTCTGCTACAAAGCACACCCTGAAGACCCCTCCAATGAGTAATGGTTTCCTAGGCTCTTTCCTATCTCTCACCCAACTCACATCTCCCTGCTGAATGTTGGCCTGAACTTATCAATATCACCCAGTCACTGACAGCTGCTGAAGAAGGCAGTATCACCCAAAACTTGTTCACTCTCGGACTTAGGCTCAAAAATTGCTTGGGGCATAAAAATATAAGACCTTCCATCTGTGACTCTTCTGTCTCTGCTCTGAAGGGCTAGTGAGGGTGTTCATGTGAGAGAAGTGTCCTTTCAGGTACAATTTGTACTTATGGAGCCCCCTATATTCACAGTGCATGAGAACTACTTTGCTCTCTCCCAAAATGAAACCATCGTCCAGTACACCATTCTCCCTTATAGATCTCACTGTCCCTGGAAATTAATTTAAGTATAAACTTCTTTGAACTCAAACCATGAGTGCTAAAAGGCTCTACAGTGCAGGAGTGGACAGAAACTTCCCTTGTTGAACAGACACAAAGAAACCACACAAACACAATTGCTGCATAGTAACACTTAGTCTGGACACACCTCACAATTATTCCTAGGAGATTTTGGGGTAATTTCACTAGTATTAATACAATCAAGGCACAGATGCAAGCTCCTTCATGGCAGAGCTGGAACTTGAAATTACCACACATCTCCCGTACTCATGTTGTCTGCAAACCCCAACCCAGCTCACCCCCACTTGAGAGCCTTCTTGAACTTGACCCCTGGTCAAGTATAAGAAAAAGGAACAATGGTCTTAAATCAATAACCTAAGCTTCCACAATAAGACACTGAAAGTAGTAGAGCAAACAGAATCTAAAGTTAGCATAAGGAATAAAAAAATTACAAGACAATATTATGAAATAGAAAATAAAAAACAATAAAGAATAACAATAAAATTATCAGCAGATTAACAAAAGATCCCCCAAATTGACAAATCTTTAGCTTGTCCAAAGCAGAATAAAAATAAAAGAGAGAGAGAGAGAAGACTCCAATAGCTAAAATTAAGGATAGGTCATTACTATCAACTTTAGAAAACAAAGGAAATGTTAGAGAAGAGTAATATGAAGAGTTCTATGCTGATATGTTAATTTAGATAAAATGAAGAAATTCCTAGAAAGACAGAACTCCTGAGACTCCTCATAATAAAAATAATAATAAAGTCAAGAAAATAACTCGTAGTCTGAGTAGACCTATTGCTGTGAGGCGCCCTCCCGCAAGAAATGCACTTACAGGCCACTCGTGCAGAAAAGGGCAGTTTGTTCCCTCCAGCGGGCCAGCGAATGTCTCGGAGGAGCAACCAAGGAAGAGCGGCAGTGGGCCTTGGTCTTGTCGGGTTTTTAAAAGCAAACCTACATCCTGTTGGTAAAAGGGATGGCCCAGAATCATAAAGAATTACACAAAGAGACAGATGCTCAGCCAGAATGTATGTTGGAGGGCTTCAGGGCAAGCGGGTGGGCTGCCCTCTCAAAGCGGGAGCAGCGGGAGGAGAGTCGGGCTGGGCCTTTTATACCCAGCGAGGCTGAGCTGGACTGTTCCTATGGGCTAGGAAGGAAGGGGAAGGGGCGAGCGGGGTTTAAGCCGAGCTGGGACTCTTCTGGAGGTGGAGAAATTCACGCATGCGAGAAGGGGACGTGGTGGTGAGGAGGAAGGGGGAGGGTTTTTTTTGTGATGCTCAGAAAACGTGCTGTTCTAGGGACCTGAAGCTTTCCATAGCCACTTTGGTTGTTCCTCCCATCTGCCCACCACTGTCTTAGACATCGGCTAAAAAACATAATTATCTAACAGTTGGCACACAGGTTTGTCCAGGTGTACAATGCAAAGTAGGGACCTAGGTCACAGAAGCCAAGAACAAGCCATTAGAGGAATCAAGCACACACTTTTCATTGTGTATCGTCCATGTAATAGTTCACTATTACACTTTTCATTGTGTATCGTCCATGTAATGGTTCCTGTTTCTATGCAACAGCTTTTGTTTCTATGAGAAGGTCAATGGTTTATCATGTGTGGGGGGGTAGTCTGCAGGTCAGACAGGGGGCAAAATGGAGTTACTCAGGTTAAGCAAGCAATTCTACAGAAGCAGACAGCATATGTTATGAGGGTGTCAAGAGCTCTATTTCACTCTTACAAGTGCTTTAATAATAAAATACTATACACCATGAAGTTCTTATGTTTAGAAACTTCAGTTAAATTCTACCAAACATTTGAAGATTTAATATAAAGTCGGCTTAAACTGTCCAAAAAAATAGAAGCACAGAAGAGATATGTTTCTGTTCATTACATGAGGCAGTTTTACTACCACACCAGAAGCATCCTGAGATATCACAAAGAAAAAAAAAATCAGACCAATTTATCTTGTAAGTCTAGGTTGACAATCCTTCAAAAACACTACAACCACCCAAAATGCAGCAACATATAAACATACTTACCTCTACGGCCACCTTAAATCCCCAGAACGTCAGCTTTGGGCAACGGAAGCCACACCTGCTCTTCCTGACATGTCCTGACCTCTGACACTCTAACCCTTGACAGTGCACCTGTGTCCCCTGTCCTAAGTTCATGGCTCACACAGGCCCATCAGCTCCAGCCGCTGTGAGACCCGCTGATGTTGATCCACCAAGTGCTGGGAACCCCGTCCTGACCCCCAGGGTCCACCCGTTGGACGAGGGTTCCTCTTTCAGCCTGGCATTAACTTTCAGGGGCAAAAAACCCAAACAACAAATCTGAGGAGCAGCCTCTGGAGAGCCCCAGGGTGGGAAGTTGCAGGCGAAGATGGCGGGAGTGGGTGGAGCAGCACATGCGCAGAAGCAACACGGAACAGCCCTTCCCATAGTCCTCTGCCGATGATGTCACTGGAGAGCTGAGAACATTTCCCAGAAGTCTCTCCAGCTTCCCTTAGGAACCAGAGAAGAAAAACATTTTGCTTATTTTCTCAGCAGGGAGTCCTGTTACCAGAACAGCACCTGCTGAATAAGGGCTGGCCTCTATGCACGTGACAATGATGTGAAATTCTGGTTCTTTTTAAAATCCTGCTTTGTCAACCTTGGGGTGGAAATAATGGGGAAATTCAAATTTGAGTCAACTAGTCAATTATCATAATAAATATATATATTTAGTTTTGATATAGGTATTCCTGTCATAGAAACCACATCTATTTTTTACAAATGCGTTTTAAACTATGGAAAAATCTTGTCTCTATTTACCTTTAAATTTGTAAACAAAC
>NW_007734690.1:45110-49281 GCF_000696425.1 Galeopterus variegatus | reverse complement strand
AATAAAGATGATTGTACTTCCTTTCCAGTGTAGATGCTTTCTATTTATTTCTGTTGCCAAATGTCCTGGCTAGCACATCTAGTGCAGCAATAAGTAGATGTGGTGAGAAAGGATATTTTGATCTTGCTCCTCATCTCAGAAAATAAGTCTACTGGCTCTCGTTGTGAAGAATAATGTCCGCTGTGGGTGTTTTGTTATTATTATTATTATTATTATTATTATTATTATTATTATTATTATTATTATTATTATTATTATTATTATTATTATTATTATTATTATTATTATTATTATTATTATTATTATTATTATTTGTATTTTAATGCCCTTTATCTGTTGTTGATGTTTCCTTCTATTTCTAGTTTAAATGTTTTCATCATAAAACGATGTTAAATTTTGTCAAATTCATATTCTGTATATATTGAGATGGTTGTGTGATTTTATTTGTTATTGTATTGATGTGTATAGTATGTTAAACGGTTTTTAGCTGTTAACCAACCTTCCTTTTTTGAGAATTTAACTTGGTCATGGGGAATAATTATTTTATATGTTGCTGAATTCTGTTTTATTGTTTTTGCTGGATTTTGTATTTATACTTACAAGGTAAACTGGTCAGAGTTTTTTTTCTTTGTAATATCTCAGTATGCTTTTGTTATTGTAGTAAAACTGCCTCATGTAATGAATATTAAAGTGTTCATACTGTGTTTCTATTCTTTGGACAGGTCAAGCAGAATTTATATTAAATCTCCAAATGTTTGGTAGAATTAAATAGTGAAGTTTCTGAACAAAAGCTTTTCATTGTGTATGGTAGTTTTTTTTATTATTAAAACACTTGTAATAGGTCTACTGAGATTATTTATTATTTTCTTGAGAAAGTTTCAGTAGTTTCTGACTTTCCAGGAATTTCTCCATTTTATCTATATTATCTAACATATTGACATACAATCTTGCATGTTAGCCTTTAATATTTTCTTTTTTTTTGTAAGTTTGGTAGCAATGACATTTAATTTTTTTATTTTAGTTGATTCTTCTCTCACTCTTCTTCATTTTTTTCTCTATGGCCTTGGACTAGCTAAAGATTTGTCAAATTTTTTGATCTTTTATTAACCTGCTTTTAATGTTATTGTTATTCTTTATTGTTGTTTATTTCCTATTCCATTGTTTTTGTGTGTGTGTAATTTTATTTATTTATTTCTTTTCTTATGCTTAGTTTAGATTCCGTTTACCTTAAAGTTTTCAGCATAATTTGGGGAAGCTTCAGTTATTATTTTGAGAACATTGTCCCTTTTTAATATACATGTTCACATGTATAAACTTATATCTAATCACAGTGTTAGCAGCCTTTCAAACTTTTTAATTCTCTTTTACTGATAAATAGACACTTCCATCATTATAAAATGTTCCTCATTTTTTCTAATGAACTTTTATGTTTTAAAACCTATTTTGTTTTGTTTCCCAAAAGATCTGATCAGTGGTTATAGGTACCAGTTACTGCTGGCTACATCTGCTTGATACAAATAGAAGAATTAAGCTGCAAGAGACTCTAATTTTTTATTGCTTCTATAAGAAATCATTACAAACATAATGGCTTAAAACAGCAGAAATTTATTCTTTCAAAATTCTGAAGGACAGATGTCTAAAATCAGTTTCATTGGACAATAACATGAAACAGAGATGTGGAGATGACGGCAGTGCCCAACACCTTTGAAATTTTAAATGGATGGCATGTGGAGAGCACTGAACCCAGACAAGTAGGTGAAGAGAGAGGGCTGAGTCTAGATGGACAGCAGGAGACAGAGCCCAGCCCACTTGGAGCACCTCGTCTGCAACTTTGAGTAGGTACACAAAGCATTTTCAAGCCCCATAGATTCCTATAGTGTCCCGATTATTGCTCTCTTCATCTTTTACAAGAATCTCGATCTTCCCCCCAAAACTCCCACTCACATCCCCACAATGCATGTGAGGTGCTGTATTTATCCAAACACTCTGGAGGCTATGCACATATGAAGATCTCTCTTTCTCTCTCTCACTCTCTTTTTCTCTCTCTGCATTGCTCCTTCCTCTCCAGAACTCTGCCTGCAAATTCCTGTGCCCTCATCTCTCTGAACCCCCACCACTGTCATTTAAACTCAGCACATCTCCATGCTCCCTTCCGTGTGGGTGGAGAGCTGGAGCAGATTGTGAGACCCACCAGATTTGACTTTCTTGTTCTCCCCTAAAAAGTAAACTTCTTATCTCTGTGGTTACAGACAAGAGAACGTATTTCTCACTCACCTTTACATTCAGGTCAACAAGGGGTATGTGCTGCTGCTCAGAGTCACTCAGGGACCAAGGCTGTTTTTGGTCCTGAACTCTTAGAGTTACTTCACCGGGAGCACATTTCAGATTGGACACTTATTCTTCCCTGCATTTTGGAGGTGAATCATGGGCCAAAACTAGTCTTCTGACCCTGCATAACTGTAAGCGAGCTTAGAAACATGGGGATGGGATGGAACATTTATCGCCAGGTTTCAACACACTCAGCATGGTCCCAGCCCATGACAGGACATGTCTGCTATCCCAAATCAAGTCAGAAGTCAATTTCGCATCTCCTAAATTGGTGGAAAAGGAGGTCTCCAAGAAAGACAAAGCTAGACATTAGTCATATTGGTTAAGGACAGTTCTTCATCAGTAATAAACTGTTGTAGTAGGAAAAATAGTAAAGAAAACTCAACTTCAATTTGTACAAAAGTGACTGGATATTTAAAAGAGAGTAGGAGAGGGCCGGCCCTGTGGTGCACTGTATAAGTGCGCTGCTTGGGAAGTGCGGCGGCGCTCCCGCCCGAGGGTTCGGATCCCACATACAGACCAGTTCCCGCTCACTGGCTGAGGGAGGCGCGGGAGCAACACCGAGGGTTGCAATCCCGTTGCCGGTCCCCGGTTCGGTACGGGGGCAACACTGAGGGTTGCGATCCATTGCTGGACACGGAAAAAGACAAAAATAAATAAATAAAATAAAAGAGAGTAGGAGAAATGAGAGAGCGGCCAGGGGATCAGTGCCATCTGGGCTGTGAGTAACTGCAAAAGCAGGAAGCGGGTTGGCTCATGTAAAAGGCATCTGAAATTCTAACCTCTGCTGTATCACCATTTTTTTCTTATATTTTTGGCAAACCCTTTACTCTGTTGTCAGGTGATCTTCAAGACTTACTCCCTCCATCTGCCAGTGAGACAAATAATGAGGAGGAGTAGAAGGAAGAACTGAATGTGGGAATGAAGTGATGGGAGAGACTCCACAAACCAAAAGTGAGAAGAAAGAGACAGTACAGGGGTAACAATTTGCTTTCTATGTGTTCTGATCACAGCCTGCAGGTCCTGGAGCCCCAATGCCTCATTCACACTGCATAGGAATAGAGAGGGAGAAAGCGTTTAGTTCTTAAGAGGAGAGGCATTAAGAGTTAGGGGTGTAGATGATGAAAGAAAGAGTTCTGAGAAAGAGATAATGGAGGGCTTCTGATAAGGGTGAATCTAGCACATCTGTGATGCATTTGAATAACCCGAGTTGTCCTGCACTCTCTGGCATCTGAGTCTCCTCTCGCTTTCACCTTATTGTCAACATTTACTCAAGGTTACCCAATCCCCAAATTCTATTTGAATAATGCATTCTGGTGCATTTTGGCTGAGATTTCTATTTTAGGCCTGTGGCCAAGGAGCAGTGGGCAACTACAGCATGGCATAGAAGAGAGTATCCCACCCCGCCCTCTCTCCCTCCCCCCTCTCACATGCACATAAACACACACACACACGCATGCATGCACACATGCAAGCACAGTAGGAAATAAGACCTTTCTTCTTACAGGCTGGTTTGTGTGATGACCACATTACAAGAAAGTGGCAACTTGGTGAACACATTTCAAAGGCAAAAGCATTGACTAAGAATAACTTGTGGTTTTCACATATTTTTGAAATTCAGCCCATGGTGAGAAATATATTTCGTATTACACCAGTATAGCCTTGAACGATTGAAGCACAATACTACACATGAAAAACTTAAATTTACAGAGTGTGATACTGTCTGATATATTATTTTACATTACATTTCAATTAAAAATGTACTTATCAGAAGGAAACAACATGCTACACAATCCTCAATGGGTCAAATAAATCAAAAGGGACATTAGAAAATCAAAAGGGA
>NW_007734690.1:40008-44249 GCF_000696425.1 Galeopterus variegatus | reverse complement strand
CTGTGTTTAAAGGATTCCCACATCCCCTACCAATAAGTGTTTGAGAGAGAGGCATGTGATTTAGGAGTTCAAGGTGGGGGCCTATAGATTCTAAAGTCTAAGACAAGAAGGCTGTGGGAAGATCAAGGCTTAGTTCACTGGATCTGCGATTAGAATCACTGAGGGGAAGTTGAAGAATCAAAGAAAACAGACACTTGAACAAAGCAGGAAATACATTAGGAAAAGAGAAAACCAGGGATAGGTTTTAGGCATGACCGCAGCCTCTCATCCCATCCACACACCCCCAATGTTCGTCCTTCTTTTACTCTGCCTGACATTCTAACATGCAAGCCCATGTCAACTCTGATGACTCAAGATAGGCATTTTTGCTTTTTTTGTGGTTTTTGTTTTTTTGTTTGGTGGCTGGCCAATAATGGGATCTGAACTCTTGACATTTGTGTTATCAGCACCACATTCTCCCAAGTGAGCTACTGAGGCAGTCCTGTTTCCCTGTTTTAAGAGGAACTTCAATGTACCAGAAACTTTGATAAACCCATGTAGAGAACCTGTTGCCTTGTTTGGTGCATAAACCAAAGAAGAAAAGACAAAGTTCATGTCCACCCCTCCCCCCAAGTACTAAAATTTGATTTAATAAATAGACAGATGGGTTCATGGAACATGGGAATTTCTGAGTAATTAATTAGCAGACATGGCAACTGTAAACTGGGACAAGGATTAAGAAATGCACCTGCCCTATGACCTTCCTATTTTATTTCACTATGCGCTAGAGCAGTTTTTCTAACTGCGTAATACAATGCAATGAGACTCACAAATTAGTTTACTGGATGAGAACAAACATCTCTCAATGTTTTGAAAGAAAATTACCATGTCAATTCTTGTTAACACATTTAAAATAAAATAGAGATATGATTTTTTCATACTTTAAAATGCATGTTTAAAAATAGACATGGGTTCTATAACAGCTAAACCAGGCCCCCATTTGAATTTCCCCACTGCTGACACAATATCTCAGGTTGTCAAACTAACATGTACTAAAAAGTCAAAATCCCACATTTGAGGGCCGGCCCGTGGCTCACTCGGGAGAGTGTGGTGCTGATAACATGAAGGCTGCGGGTTCGGATCCTATATAGGGATGGCCGGTTTGCTTGCCGGCTAACGCCAAGTCAAGGGTTAAGATCCCCTTACCAGTCATCATTTTTTTTTTTTTTTTTTTTTTTTGTCTTTTTTCGTGTCCGGCAATGGACCGCAACCCTCAGTGTCGCGCCCTTACCGGACCGGGACCGGCAACCGGATTGCAACCCTCGGTGCTGCGCCCGCCCCTCGCTCAGCCAGTGAGGGGGAACCGATCTGTATGTGGGATCCGAACCCTCGGCGGGAGTGCCGTCGCGCTCCCAAGTGGCGCACTGTAGCATGGACCACGGGGCCAGCCTTACCAGTCATCTTTAAAAAAAAAAAAAAATCCCACATTTGTGGAATAGAGACTAGTCTATTGCCTAGTTAGAGACGAGTCTTGATCCAGTAAGGCCTGATTTCCTGGCAACAGTACTCCGTGCAGGGAAAATTTAAACAATTTTCTTCTTTGGCTCTAAATGAAGGTCCCCAGAGTATTCTGGGAAGCGTAGTATGGCTGACCATAAACATCACAGGTGCAGGACTATGGGAAAAGGTCCTGTGTGTTTCTTCTGCGCATGTGCATCCTCGCTCACCTCGCCTTCTGGGAAATGTAGTTTTGTTTTGCAATGACGTTGCCCTCACTGGACTACTATGGGACTGGGATTGCCGGGTTTCTACTGCGCATGTGCAGCTCCGCCCACTCTGCCATCTTTTGTGTGGAGATTCCGGGTGTTGCTGCTGTCCTCACGTTGCTCCTCAGATCCTGGGGTTGGATCGTCTCTGAAGGTGGGTGCGAGGGTGAAAGAGGAGCCCGCGGGCCTCGGGGGCCCTGGGGAGCGGGACGGTGTCCGCGCACTTGGGGGCAGAAGTGCAGCGGGCCTCGAGCGGGCGGGGCCTGACGTGCGGGACCTGGGCCGGGCCGGGGATGGGGCGCCCGGGCTGCGCTTTCCAGTCGGTTCAGTCAGAGGACGGCGCTGCCGGAAGGAGGGCGGGCGCTGCCGGGTGTGCAGAAGCCGGTTCCAGATGTCCCAGGATGGGGGCTCAGGTCACAGGTGGCGACGGGAACGTGGGTGGGGGTGTGTGAAGACAGCGAGCCTGGGAGGTGTGGGGAGGTCACGTTCCAGAGCCGCCATCAGGAACCTGGTACCGACCTATGGGATGTTCACTTCACCATCTGTAACGTGAGCGTGTGGACATTAGTGTGATGCTCCAGATCCCAGAGGTGAATCTGGGATTGTGAGGTGTGTGCAGACTGTCACTCTGTGGCCGTTGTGTCTCGGTGTCTCTCCTTGAGGTCCAGTTTCTCGTCCCTCCTGCCCTGTGCAGCCGGCCTAGCTCTCCTGGTCATGGGCAAAAGATGTCGGGTTGCCAGATGTGTACTATGCAGATATTTAGTTAAATATGAATAAGATGTGTTGCAGTGGAAACACTTGTCTAGAATTGTGTGTGGAGTCATTATATTAATATGAAAATAGTCAATATAGCCGAACTGTATTTCTATAGCGTAAGTTTAAGTAATGACACAGTGTGTTTTTCTTTAGTTTAAATGATTAAGTTGTATGTTTAGGTTAGGTTGATTCTTGCTAAATCAGTAGGTAATGTATGTTTCATTAACCAAAAACAAATTGTGTGTCTAATGTGTACCATTGATGTACTTGCTAGTGCACCTTTAATGGGTCTTTGTTGCGTCTTACTGACGATAAAGGCTTGTTGTTTCACAGGGAGGCTTTTTGTTTGTTTGTGTTTTCCAGCTACTGTGTAGAGAGTTTTGGGCAGGAGAATCGCGGGTCAAGCCATGACAGTTCTCTCCTTAATCCACTCCATTCCCTCCTCTCCCAGCTAAGCTGCCAGAGTGCACTGTGCATTTCCAAGAGCAAGAAAAGATGGATAAATCTACAGTGAGTTGTTCTTTTATTTATTCCTCATTTTTTCACTGTATTACCTGGGTATTATGGCGAGCGGGGAGCATGAATTAAAATGGAAGAGTAGATGGGCCGGCCTGGTGGCGCACTCGGTAGAGTGCGGTGCTTGGGATTGTGGCGGCGCTCCCGCCGAGGGTTCGGATCTCATATAGAGACCGGTCCAGTCACTGATTGAGCGCAGTGCGGGCGCGACACTGAGGGTTGCGATCCCGTTACCGGTCACAAAAAAAGACAAAAAGGAAAAAAAAAATGGAAGAGTAGAAATGAGTAAACCTCAGCTTGAAGGAAATATACTTACATAAGGTAAAGTTTGCGTGTGGATATAGCATCATGTAAGACTTCAGAGTCATCTAAGTGGAGTACAAATTTGTCTCTGGTCTTTCTAATGTCATGTCAAAAAGGCAGACACTTTCTTTTTACATGATTGGAATGGAACCTGAGAAAAGAATATGCCAAATTCTCAAGGGATATGAGGATTTATTGGCACTAAATTTTGATACCCTCTCTATTAGAAAGTTTTTGACTGCCAACCTGGAAATAAACACATAGCTTTCCACAGTGGAAATGGGTGGTAAGTGCTAAGGCACATGTTGCCAAATAAGCAGTCTGTAAGGTTTCATGTAATTTAAGGCCTTCTCACCCACATAGTTTTGTTAAAATATACTGAGTTCTGGGGGCTTACATGTATGATTTAGCAAAACGCAATGGTTAAAAATATCAGGCCACTTTATTTTCTTGAAGTTCTATGGGTCCACATATCTGGTGCCGTTATTGAGGCTGTTGGTTAAAGATGGCGTCACTCACATGTCCTGTGGTTTGTGTACAGGTTTGGAAGACTGTAGTTGATTCATGGATAAACCATGGAATTATCACTTAGTGAAATCCAGTGCCTTTTCTGTAGTCTTTTTCTAACTTGAATTTTCTGCCACATTTGAAACTGCTGTACATGATCTTCCCCTGGAAATTCTTCTATGTTAGTTAGTTTCTCTCATGCCCTTACTGATGGTTTTCTCTCTTCTCTTCAGAATTCTTCTTTCTTCTTAACATAGCTCATCAAAGTGCTTCGTTCTGGGCACTTTTCTTGATTCATGGATAAACCATGGAATTATCACTTAGTGAAATCCAGTGCCTTTTCTGTAGTCTTTGTCTAACTTGAATTTTCTGCCACATTTGAAACTGCTGTACATGATCTTCCCCTGGAAATTC
>NW_007734690.1:37385-39300 GCF_000696425.1 Galeopterus variegatus | reverse complement strand
CCTGGACAGGTGTCCAAGAGGCCCAGGCAGAGACTGTGAGGCTTCTGGTTATCTCTACTCAGATGCCAAAGCATGTCTTCCACCACATTTTTTTAGTCAAGCACATCACTAAGAGCAACCCTGATTCAACAGGAAGGCAGTTAGATTCCACCTCTCAATAAGAGAAATAGTAAGACATTGCAGTAGACTACAGTTGGCTCTCTGGCCATAAATTTCTACCACATGCAGTATATACTTTGCCCCTCTCAAGAGCCATAGAAATCTACTGTTATACAATTGACTGAAAACCCAGCTAAGTCATGTCCAGTGGCCTATTACCCTCATCTCCTCAACATGTGGCCAGCTCACAGTGAGGAGAAGGGTATAAACATGTGGGCACTTCCCTTCAGACAGTGTGGGTTGTAAGGGGTGGCACCCTGCAGGCACTGGTCCGAGCAGTTAGTTATCCCCGGCGAACACCTGGTTTATTTCTTTGATTAGGGCCCTGTGTTTGTCTCTGGAAACAGTGCCTCCTGCTTCTGCACTGTGCCCTCTGGGCTCTAACTACTGTCTGTCAACATCCGTTTTTCTTAAATGCCTGAGTTTGCAGTTGATCAATTTCTTTGCCTATTTTTCTGTTATAATCGTTGAAAATCCAACGACCCTTTAAAACTTTTTTTTCTTCTTTTCTTTCTTTTTTTTTTGACCAGTAAGGGGATCGCAACCCTCGGCATGTTGTGGTCTGCACCACGCTCAGCCAGTGAGTGCACCGGCCATCCCCATATAGGATCCGAACCCGTGGCCTCAGTCCTACCAGTGCTGCACTCGCCCGAGTGAGCCATGGGGCCGGCCCTAAAATTTTTTTTTCTAATTCTGCCCTTTTGATCCAAGAAATTACCCTGCTGTACATCTTTAAAAAGCACGGGCTTCCCTTGTACTATAATGCATTATACCAATGCTATCTCTGTATTAGGCCCTTTTTTCTCTGGCCTCCACTTCTGTCTCAGGCAGCTATTTCTTAAGAAGTTTTATTGTTTATCAGGTACTGTCAATGTATCACATCCTGTGGTACTTAGAATACTGGGAATATTTTTGTTTGGTTTTTTTTTACAAAATACTGTGATTCTTGGCACAAAGTAGTTTGTGTCTTTGAAAATGTTTTCTTGGAAAAATGTTGGATTGAAAAGTAGTTTTATTTCAAACTCAGCACGTTCTGGCTCCTTTACATTTTCTTTAAATTTTGTTTGAAAATTGAACATCTTTGTTTTATTGTTACTTATTTATTTATTCATGGATGGCCTTTGTGGGGATCCAAATCCTTGACCATAGTGTTATCAAAACTGTGCTCTAATCATCTTAGTGATCTGGCCAGCCAGCCATCTTTATCTCTCTTCTCATATTTTCTCAGTGACAGAGGAGACCAGGTAGCACTTTTCCCATTTTTCACAGAATTCTCCTTTGGCTGACCCCTGAGAGGTTGAGATATCCTTTCCGTTTTCCATGCTATCAGGCAATAGTGTGGCCCATCTCCTTCAGCACTCCGTTTATTTCTGGTAATATATTTTGTGCTGAAGATTCTTTTGGCTGGTGTTAATATTTCCACTTAAGGTTTTCATTGTGTTTGTGTAGTATTTTAATTTTTTACCATTCAGTCTGTTTGTATCTTTGTATTTGAAGTGTATGTCTCTGGATAGCATATCATTGGGCCTTACTTTCCTATAAAGTCTGGTAGTTTTTGCCTTCAGTAGAATATTTAAACTAATTCTATTTAATCTTATTATTAAAAGGGATAGATATGTCTGCCATTTTGCTATTTTGTTGTTTTTGTCATCTCATCTGCCTTTCAATCCTTTGCTTTTCCTCTTTTCCTTTCCTAAATTATTTTTCAGTTAATGAAATATTTTTAAATATTTTAGTTTGTTCCATCTATTAGTTT
>NW_007734690.1:37024-37375 GCF_000696425.1 Galeopterus variegatus | reverse complement strand
CTTTTCATAGTTAGTGTTTGTGTGGTATTTTAATTTTTTACCTTTCAGTCTGTTTGTATCTTTGTATTTGAAGTGTATGTCTCTGGATAGCATATCATTGGGCCTTACTTTCCTATAAACTCTGGTAGATTTTGCCTTCAGTAGAATATTTAAACTAATTCCATTTAATCTTATTATTAAAAGGGATAGATATGTCTGCCATTTTGCTATTTTGTTGTTGTTTTTTTTATCTCGTTTGCCTTTCAATTCTTTGCTTTTCCTCTTTTCCTTTCCTAAGTTATTTTTCAGTTAATCAAATATTTTTAAATATTTTAGTTTGTTCCATCTATTAGTTTTTAAACCCATCTATTA
>NW_007734690.1:34964-37014 GCF_000696425.1 Galeopterus variegatus | reverse complement strand
TCTTTGTATTTGAAGTGTATGTCTCTGGATAGCATATCATTGGGCCATACTTTCCTATAAAGTCTGATAGTTTTTGCCTTCAGTAGAATATTTAAACTAATTCCATTTAATCTTATTATTAAGAGGGATAGATATGTCTGCCATTTTGCTATTTTGTTGTTTTTGTCATCTCATCTGCCTTTCAATCTTTTGCTTTTCCTCTTTTCCTAAATTATTTTTCAGTAAATCAAATATTTTTAAATATTTTAGTTTGTTCCAGCTATTAGTTTTTAAAATATTTATTTAAATTTTAGTTTGGTAAAGAAAGATACACATAGCAAAAAATTTAGCATTTGTACCACTTTTTACCTTTAAGTAGTGTTATGTATATTTACATTGAGGTGCAGGAGATGTTCAGAACTTTTTAATCTTGGAATACTGAAGCTCTGTGTCCATTAAATAAGAACCCTGAATTTTTCCCTCCTTGTAGCTTCTGGCATCTGACATTCTAGTTTGGTTTCTCAAAATTTATCTCATATCAGTGCGACCATACAATTCTTGTGATTTCATGAGTGGCTTATTTCACTTTGCATAATGTCCTCACTGTTCCTTGTTATAGCATATGTTGAGATTTCATTTCTTTTTATTGTCGGGTCCGCCGCCAGCTGACCCGTACAGCCATACCCTCATTCCTTCTAGTGGGCAAGCGAACGGCCCAGATTACTCTTTCCCTCCTGTCCCCCTTTGGAAGTAGATGGGGGAAGAGAGCCATGAAGAGAGGTGAGCACACTGCCAGCCCCCCAAACAGCCCAGTTAAAGGACACTCAGACACGACGGGGGTTTTGTTGAGGCAGTTCCATTTATTATCACACAAGCACTTACTTTTATAGGCAGATAGAGAGGTGAGGTTTTAACATAATCCAATCAGCTTAAAGGTCAAGGGTATGCATCCTGTCTCAATGCATAGCTATTGCAACCACGCAGTGTTCACAAGTGCAGAGGCACGTATTTGGCCAATAAGGGCTTAGGCAAGGTTCCCGCAGACACCCCCACCCTACTTCTCCCGGCGCCGTCTTAGGCTGCCACATTAATACGCCCTTGTGGGCCCATAATGGCACTGCTTGTAATGTCACTTAAGGTGGCATTGGTTTTTTTGTTTTTTGTTTTTTTTTTAAAAGATGACCGGTAAGGGGATCTCAACCCTTGGCTTGGTGCTGTCAGCACCACGCTCAGCCAGTGAGCAAACCAGCCATCCCTATATGTGATCCGAACCCACGGCCTTGGTGCTATCAGCACCGCACTCTACCGAGTGAGCCACAGGCCGGCCCGGTGGCATTGGTTTTTAAGGCCCGACATTTATGACTGAATAATATTCCTTTCTGTGCACGTGCCACAATTTATTTACCCATTCATTCATGGATGGACATTTGGGTTGCTTGCACCACTTCACTGTGTGACTAACGGTGCTGTGAATTCCACTGGTGTGGAAATATGTTTTGGAGATTCTGCTATTAATTATTTTGGATATATACATTGAACTTGGACTTCCGAGTCACATGGTAATACCATTATTTAATTTTTTGAGAAGACTGTGTTTTTTCTTAAATGGTACAGAGGCTGCACCATTTTACATCGCCACCCACAGCATACTAAAGTTCAATTTCACCGAAACATGTTATGCTCTATTGAAGGTGAAGCAATATCATGGTGGTTTTGCATTTGCTAATGTTTAATGATGTTAAGCATCTTATCATGTGTTTGTTAGACATTGGTATATCATCTTTGGAGAAATGTCTGTTTAGTTTCTTTGCTATTTTTTTGTTGGGGGTGGGGTTGGGGTGACTGCCTGGTATGGGGAACTGGACACTTGAACTTGGTGATACAATTCTGCTTTCTAACCAACTGAGTGAACCAACTAGCCCCCTCCTTTGCTTGTCTTTTAAACAGACTATATGTGTTTTATACCTGTGGAAGGTTTTTTTCATTATGTATTCTTGATGTTAATTTCTTATGACATAGGTGACATAGGTGACTTATTTTATATTTTGAGGTTCTGACAAATAGTATTCTG
>NW_007734690.1:33050-34460 GCF_000696425.1 Galeopterus variegatus | reverse complement strand
TCCAGGAGTTTTTCCATTTATGTACTACAATCTTTTACACAGATACTCATATCACATGAATCCAAAAATGATTTTATTGACTTATTTTCCCCAGTCTGTAACCTTTTTTTTCATTTTCTTCTGCTGTTGCATTATGAAGTACTGTTAGTGAGATGTTGTGTGAGAAGGCCCATTCTGGCGTGTTCCTGAATTTCTGGAAAAGCTTTGAGTATATCACCAGGAATAATAATGTTAAGTACAGTTTCTTGTAGATAGTCTTTATCTAGTTGTGGAGGAGAGTTTTTATGATGAATGGGTGCTGTATTTTGTCATAGGCTTTTTCTGAATCTGTTGATATGACCATCATCTAATTTCTTTGTTTTTAGTGTTTTGGTGTGAAGGATTAAACTAATTGGTGTTCAAGTATTGAACAAGCTTTGCATGCTTGGGATAAATACCACGTGGTTGTGGTGTATAATTTATTTTAAACATTGATTAGGTTTTTGAAATTTTTCTTAAAGATATTTGTATGTTCACATGAGATAATGGTTTGTAGCTTTCTGTTGTAATATCTTTATTTGATTTTGGTATTGAGTTAACACTGTCCTTGTAGAATGAGTTGTGAGGTAACTTATTTTCTGTTCTCTGAAATAGATGGTAGAGAGTTGGTATAATTTCTTCCTTTTAAATGTTTGGATGAATTACCCAGTAAACACATTGGGCTGAGGTGCTTTCTGTTTTGAAGACTATTATTTCGTTAATTCAGTTTTCATAATAGATATAGTCCTATTCTAATACTGTTTTTTATTGTGTGTGAGTTTTGGAAAATCGTGTCTTTCAAGGAACTGGTCCATTTCATATAGGTTATGAAATTTATTCCCAGCATTGTTCATAGCATTTATTTTTTTAATGTCCGCAGTCNAATTGGTGTTCAAGTATTGAACAAGCTTTGCATGCTTGGGATAAATACCACGTGGTTGTGGTGTATAATTTATTTTAAACATTGATTGGTTAGGTTTTTGAAGATTTTCTTGAAGATATTTGTATGTTCACGTGAGATAATGGTTTGTAGCTTTCTGTTGTAATATCTTTATTTGATTTTGGTATTGAGTTAATGCTGTCCTTGTAGAATGAGTTGTGAGGTAACTTATTTTCTATTCTCTGAAATAGATGGTAGAGAATGGTATAATTTCTTCCTTTTAAATGTTTGGATGAATTATCCAGTAAACACATTGGGCCCAGGTGCTTTCTGTTTTGAAGACTATTATTTTGTTAACTCAATTTTCATAATAGATACAGTCCTATTCTAATACTGTTTTTTATTGTGTGTGAGTTTTGGAAAATTGTGTCTTTCAAGGAACTGATCCATTTCATGTAGGTTATGAAATTTATTCCCAGGATTGTTCATAGTATTTATTTTTTTAATGTCCA
>NW_007734690.1:29285-32125 GCF_000696425.1 Galeopterus variegatus | reverse complement strand
TGTGTTTTGGTGCGAAGGATTAAACTAATTGGTGTTCAAGTATTGAACAAGCTTTGCATGCTTGGGATAAATACCACGTGGTTGTGGTGTATAATTTATTTTAAACATTGATTGGTTAGGTTTTTGAAGATTTTCTTGAAGATATTTGTATGTTCACGTGAGATAATGGTTTGTAGCTTTCTGTTGTAATATCTTTATTTGATTTTGGTATTGAGTTAATGCTGTCCTTGTAGAATGAGTTGTGAGGTAACTTATTTTCTATTCTCTGAAATAGATGGTAGAGAATGGTATAATTTCTTCCTTTTAAATGTTTGGATGAATTATCCAGTAAACACATTGGGCCCAGGTGCTTTCTGTTTTGAAGACTATTATTTTGTTAACTCAATTTTCATAATAGATATAGTCCTATTCTAATGCTGTTTTTTATTGTGTGTGAGTTTTGGAAAATTGTGTCTTTCAAAGAACTGGTCCATTTCATCTAGGTTATGAAATTTATTCCCAGCATTGTTCATAGCATTTATTTTTTTAATGTCCACAGTCTCTGTAGTGATGTCCTCTTTTTCATTTCTGGTATTAGTAACTTCTGATCTGTGTCATTATCTTTTTAGTTAGCTCACCTGTAGGCTTATCAATTTTATTGATCTTTTTGAGGAATCAATTTTTTGTTGACAATTTTCTCTTGATTTCCTTTCCTAATTATATGTTTGCTCTAATTTTCATTCTTCTGCTTCCTTTTAATTTAATTTGCTCTTTTTTTGTACTTTCCAAAGATAGAAACTTAGCTTATTGATTTTAGGTGTTTCTTTAAAAAAAAAAAAAAAACGTGCATTCAATGCTATCAATTTTTTGAAAGTATTATTATTTCTTCATTCCACAAATTTACATAAGTTGCATTTATTCTTTTATTTACTTAAAAATATTTTAAATTTTTTTCTTGAGATTTTTTATTCTTTTATTTTTATTTATTTATTTTTTTTACCCATATAAAATTCCAACACAGAATTTTGCCAAAGTGCCTACATGGAGACTACACTACTGCATCTACCTGAAACCAGTACTAAAATACCCCATTCAACAGTCAGTATAAAACACATCCACAAAAGGAATTCCCTCTCCTCAAAGCCCACACTTGAGTATTGGGAAGAAACAACTGCTCTACCTGGTGACTAGAGACCAATTGAGAGATACTAGAAATTTGAAAAAAAAAAATCTTGTGACACTACCAAATGAACATCATAATTTTCACCTAGCATACCATACGCAGCAAGAAGTCCTTGAAATGACTGAAAAGGAATTTGAAGCAACAATCTCAAGGAAAGTCAATGAGATCAAAAATGACTCAGAAGGCACAACAAAATGAGAAAAAGTATCCAGGATCTCAAGAAGGAAATGTGCAAGGAGTTTATTGCCCTAAAAAAAGAATGTAGCAGAACTCATGGAACTGGAAGTGTCATTAAATGAAATTTGTAACATAACTGAGAGCTTTATCAGCATGCTAGAATGAGCAGAAGAACAAATTTGTGGTCTTGAAGACAGTCTTTTCAAAATAACAAAAGTGGACCCCCTCCCAAAGAAAGTAAAAATAATAATTAAAAAAAACCCAGAAAGTGAAAGAGAACGAGCAG
Source organism: Galeopterus variegatus (assembly GCF_000696425.1). Lineage (NCBI taxonomy): Eukaryota > Metazoa > Chordata > Mammalia > Dermoptera > Cynocephalidae > Galeopterus > Galeopterus variegatus. Next base: position 30,500 of record NW_007734690.1, on the reverse strand, counting down.
ACAACCTGTAGCCACACAAACATCTGAATGATGGGTGTTCCACAAGAGGAGGAAAAAGAAAAAGGGATTGGTAATATATTCAATTAAATAAAAGCCAAAAACTTCCCAGGTATAGGGAGAGAATGAGTTTTTAGGTTGAGGAGGCTCAAAGATTCCAGAATCAATTCAATTCAAAAAGATCCTCTCCATGGTATGTTATAATCAAATTGGGAAAGCTCAAAGACAAAGAGAACCTTAAAAGCAATAAGGGAAAAACATTAACTCACCTATTAGGGAGCCACTGTCAGACTAACAACAATTCTTTCATCAGAAACCTTAAAAGCAAGAAGAGAATAGGATGATATATTCAAAATGCTAAAAGACAAAAACTGCCAGCAAAGACTACTATACACAGTAAGTCTGTCCCTTAGAAATGAGGGAGAAAGAGTATATTTCCCACAAGAACAAATATGATGGGAGTTGACCACCACATGACCAGCCCTACAAGATATTCTCGAGGGATTACTGCATCTCATATCGAAACAACAATAAACATTACCATGAATACAAAAGAAAGAACAAAATCCAGGAATAGAACAAAACAGCTAATGTTAAAGAGAAAAAAAGCTATCTAACCACCTCATAAAAACAAAACAAAACAAAACAAATAACAGAAGATAAACTATAAAATGGGAATAAAGGAACAAAAGGTACTTAAAACATCCAAAGAAAAATCAAAATGACAGGTGCAAGTCAGCATATCTAAATAGTGATTCAGTGTAAATGGATTAAATACCTCACTCAAAAGACACAAAATGACTAATTGGATTAATGATAAAAGGATCTATCCAGTAAGAAGACATAATAGTCATAAATATATATTCACCCAACATTGGAGTACTCAGATAACTAAGGCAAATGCTATTAGAACTAAAGAAAAATATAGACTCTAATACCATAACTGGGAACCTGAAATCCCCACTCTCGTTGGACAGATCATCTAGGTGAAAAAATCAACAGAAACACATGATATAAACTGCACTTTAGGCCAGTTGGACTTGGCAGTTATCTCTGGAACATTTTATCCAGCAACCACAGAATATATATTTTTCTCATCAGCAAAAGGAACATGCACTAGGATAGACCACATGCTAGGTTACAAATCAAGTCTCAACAAATTTTTTTTTTCTTCTTAATTTTATTTTGCCAATATACAATGTGGGTGATTATTGTGGC
>NW_007734690.1:22139-27243 GCF_000696425.1 Galeopterus variegatus | reverse complement strand
AAGATATACAAATGGCCAACAGATACGGGAGGAAATGCTCAACATCACTTAACATCCAGGACGTATAAATCAAAGCCACATTGAAATACCTTATCATTCCAGTTATACTGGCTACTAGCAAAAAGGCAGAGAATAACAAATGCTGGTGAGTGCAGAGAAAGAGGAACCCTCCTATACCATTGGTGGGACTGTAAATTGGTGCAGCCATTATTGAAAACCATGTGGGGGTTCCTCAAGCCACTACAAATAGAACTGCCATATGACTTAGCAATCTCACTACTAAATATACATTCAAAGGATTGGAAATAATCATGTAGAAGGGACACCTATACTCCCATGTTTATTGCAGCTCTGTTTACAGTAGGCGAGAGTTGGAATCAACCTAAATGTCCATTATCAGGAGACTGGATAAGGAAAATGTGTTATATTTCTACAATGGAATACTCCCTGCTTTTAAAAAGCNACTTAAATATAAGACCTGAAACTATAAAATTCCTAAAAGAAATTATAGGGGAAACGCTTCTTGAAGTAGGACTGGGCAAAGACTCACAATAGCCACCAAAAAAATAAAATACTTAGGAATTGAACTAACTAAGGATGTGAAAAATCTCTATAATGAGAAGTATAAACCACTCCTGAGAGAAATTAGAGAGGATACAAGAAGATGGAAAGACATCCCATGCTCCTGGATTGGAAGAATCAATATAGTGAAAATGACTATACTACCCAAAGTTATCTACAAATTTAATGCAATCCCCATTAAAATTCCTATGACATTTTTCTCTGACATGGAAAGAACTATACAGTCATTTATCTGGAATAACAAAAGACCACGAATAGCCAAAGCAACGCTGAGCAAAAAAAATAAAGCTGGAGGTATTACTCTACCTGACTTTAAACTATACTACAAAGCTATAATAACCAAAACAGCATGGTATTGGTATAATAACAGAGACTCTGATCAATGGAATAGAATAGAGCACCCTGAAATCAACCCACGCACTTACTGCCATTTGATCTTCGACAAAGGCATTAAGTCTATTCACTGGGGTCGGGACTCCCTCTTCAGCAAAGGGTGCTGGGATAACTGGTTATCCATTTGCAGGAGATTGAAACTAGACCCACATCTCTCACCATTTACTAAAATCAACTCAAAATGGATTAAGGATTTAAATATACACCCTGAAACAATAAAACTTATTAAAGAAAATATAGGAGAAACCCTTCAGCAAATAGGGCTGGGCACAGACTTCATGAATATGACCCCAAAAGCATGGGCAACCAAAGGAAAAATAAACAAATGGGACTATATCAAACTGAAAAGTTTCTGCACAGCAAAAGAAACAATTAACAGAGCTAAAAGACAGCCAACAGAGTGGGAGAAAATATTTGCAAAATACATATCTGACAAAGGACTAATATCCAGAATATATAAGGAACTCAAACAACTTTACAAGGAAAAAACAAGCAACCCAATTAAAAAATGGGCAAAAGAGCTAAGTAGGCATTTCTCTAAAGAAGATATGCAAATGGCCAACAGTCATATGAAAAAATGCTCAACATCACTCAGCATCCGGGAAATGCAAATCAAAACCACACTGAGATACCATCTCACCCCAGTTAGGATGGCTAAAATCCAAAAGACGCTGAACGATAAATGCTGGTGTGGTTGCGGAGAAAAAGGAACTCTCTTACATTGTTGGTGGGAATGCATAATGGTGCAACCCCTATGGAAAATGGTTTGGAGGTTCCTCAAACAGTTGCAGATAGATCTACCATATGACCCAGCTATCTCACTGCTGGGAATATATCCAAAGGAATGGAAATCATCAAGTCGAAGGTATACTTGTTTCCCAATGTTCATTGCAGCACTCTTCACAATAGCCAAGAGCTGGAATCAGCCCAAATGTCCATCATTGGATGAGTGGATATGGAAAATGTGGTATATCTACACAATGGAATACTACTCAGCTATAAAAACGAATGAAATACTGCCATTTGCAACAACATGGATGGACCTTGAAAGAATAATATTAAGTGAAACGAGTCAGGCAGTGAAAAAGAAATACCACATGTTTTCACTTATTGGAGGGAGCTAAAGGTGAATGAATCAATTCACACACACAGATACACACACACATACACACACACACACACACTCACACACACACAAAAACAAACAGCAACAACAACAACATCAACAACAACAACAACAACAACAAAAAACCGGGGGGTGGGGAGAGGAAGATTTAACAACCTCAATTTTTTTTTTTTTTTGAAGCTCTTACAACAAGAAAATGGAGGGGACACATCTGGGTGGGAGGGGGAGAGGGAGGAGGGAGGGAAGGCTTGGTGATGGGACACAATAACTAACTACATTGTATATTGACAAAATAAAAATAAATAAATAAAAATTTAAAAAAATAAATAAAAAATCCATTACAGCATTCAAAGAAAAAAAGAAAAAAGAATAAAAAAGAAAAGCTCTCCCATGTTTATTGCAGCTCTATTTACAGTAGGCAAGAGTTGGAATCAACCTAAATGTCCATTATCAGAAGACTGGATAAGGAAAATGTGTTATTTCTACAATGGAATACTCCCTGCTTCCTATGCAGAATACACAAGTAACTCAAACAACTTAATTGTAGAATAACAAGTAGTCTGATTTTTAAAATGCACAAAGGAGCTGAATAGGCATTTCCAGAAGGAAGATATACAAATGGCCAAAATTTTGCATGTTCTCACTTATATGTGACAGCTAAGAAAATAAATAACTTAAAAATTAAAGAAATGTACAACAATCACAATATTGCATTGAAGTTAAAGAGTAGAAAATCTCAACATCACTCAGCATCCAGGAAGTGTAAATCAAAGCCACATTGAAATATCATTCCAGTTTGACTGGCTACTATCAAAAAGGCAGAGAATAACAAATGGTGGTGAGTGCAGAGAAAGAGGAACCCTCCTACAGGGAGGTATTTGTAAAGGGTCACAAAAATCTATTACACTGTATATAGAAGAATATACTTATTATCCTGATTTGAACATCACATATTGCACATATATTGATATCCAACTCTTTACCTCAAAGATATGTACGGTCAACTATGTTGCAATGAAAAAAGCCTAATTTTAAAAAAACTTTTTATTGAACCTTCACTTATTTCTTTAGTTCTCTTTATGTATATCCAGATTCTAATCTATACCTTTTTTCTTCTCTGAGTTTTTCCTTTTTTTTCACACTGCTTCCACTACAGGTATCCTGGCAACAAATTCTCTCAATTTTTGTTTCCCTGAGAAAGTCTTTATTTTTTCTTATTTCTTACAGGTTGATCTCATAGTGTACAGAATTCTGTGTTGTAGGGTTCTTTCATCAATTGTTTGTATATTTCACTGTACTCTCTCCTTACTTACATGGATTCTCAGGAGATGTTGGGTATAATTAGTATCTTGTTTCTTTTTAGTTAAGTTTTTTTTTTCCTCCTTTTGGCTTCAGATTTTTTGTTTGTTTGGTTGGTTGGTTTTTTTGTTTGTTTTCTGAAGTTTGAGAACTACATGCCTAGATGTAGATTTTTGGCATTTATCTGGTTCTGTGTTATCTTAACTCCCTTTGTCTTTGGTTTGGTGCCTGAGATTAATTTGTGGAAGTTCTCAGACATTATTGTTTTAAGTGTTTCTTCTATTTTTTTCTCCATCTCTCTTCTGCTGTTTTCTCATTACTCTATATTACAACTTTTGACATTTCCAACACTCTTCAGATATTATGTTCTGTTCCTTTTGTGTTTTTCTTGTGTGTGTATGCTTTTCAGTTTTTATTCTCTGTGATCTATTCTGAAACTCAGAGATTTTTTTCTCAGCTGTGTTCAGTCAGCTATGTTCAGTTGGTGAGACTGTGGTGTCACTACTATCAAGGACCACAGTTTGATCCCTATACTGGCCTGCCCCCTGTGTATCTCTCTAACATCTACATAATTATTTAAAGGATTTTCAGTCATAGAACTTCAAATATCTTGTGTTTCCAAACAGACCAAATGCAAGTACATATATATATATATATATATATATATATAATGAGTTATTTATTCATATGATGAATTATATTGGCAGACTTTTTAATACTGAGCTTTCCTTTAATTGTGGAATAAATTTTGAAAATTTCTTTTTGTCCTTCACATTGTATTTCTTTTCCTCTGTCTTATATTAAAAGATAAAGTGCTTCTGCAGACTCTATCCTTGTTCTTGTTTTATTCTGTTTTGTTTTTACTTGGAAGCTCTTACGTTTGCTCAATCATTCTGATTTCTTCAGGTAGCATTGAAATTTTGATATTTCCCTGCCTTGAACTGAACTTGACCCCCTGTATGACAATGTTAGGTTGGTGGGTAATCCTATTATGGTAGTTGAAAGATGGGTCTTTAACGATGTGATTAGATCATAGGACCGTACCATAATGAACGGGTTAATAATGGTGGGCAGGGATGTGGTTCTGAGGGCTTTAAAAGAAGAACACATGAAAGGTTGACCTGAATCTGCCCTACCATTTTCTGCCATGTGAGACCCCTGGGTCACTGTCATCTCCACCAAGTTCTTCACCAGCTGTGTTCCCTGGACTTTTGACTCCCCAACTTTTGAATCTGCAGGCAGTGAATTTCATTTTCTAACAAATCACCCAGTTCCAGGTATTTTGTTATAAGCAACAGAAATGGACTAATACATTTCCAAATCTTTATCTTTAGTTTAGATCTCTCTTGAACTCTGGAATCATGTGTCCAATTGCAATTTCTCTTGAAATCTGGAACCATGTATCCAATTGCAATTTGGACATTCCCACAGATATTTCAAGTATAATGTATTCAAGTCTGTTTTATTTCTGCCCATTATATTTTTCTGTCATTCTAAAAGCTACACTTTACAGTTCCATTACCTATTTAGCTGTAATTATGTAGAGAACCTGAGAGTAAAGCACTTTTATTTTCTGCACAGGAATTTAGTACCACAGTGTCTTCCTGCTTTTTGTTTCTGTATTACTTTCCTCTTTTGTGTGCTTCTTGCTCTGTTATTTGTTCATTTATTTTCTGTTGGTTGGCCTGTATGGGGATCTGAACC
>NW_007734690.1:19817-21647 GCF_000696425.1 Galeopterus variegatus | reverse complement strand
CCTTGGAAAAGGAGCATTTTATTCATACTTTTATAACTAACAAGAAGAATGGTTCATAGCTATAAGGTAAGCTTTGTAATCGTATTTTTAGTAATTAATTTATTATTAAAGTGACAGGATATTCCTGCTGGGTTCCCCCCGCTGCACTATATGGAGAATAGAAAAGCAGCACCTTATTTAACACATAAGACACTCATCCTCATGCAGAAGTGTGAACTCTGAGATTCCTATTTTGTGACCCAGGGCTGGTGGCTTGAATTGAGATCAATGTACCATTACAGGAGTTGGTGTCACTTGAGGATGTTGCTGTGGACTTCACCTGGGAGGAGTGGAGGGACTTGAATGATGCTCAGAGGACTTTGTACAGGGATGTGATGCTGGAAACCTATAGCAGCCTGGTGTCATTGGGTGAGTTAAACTCCCCACTAACTTTCAGGAGAAACATTTTATTTTTTTTATAAAAATAGGAATGATTTATAGGGTTTTATACTATTTGGTAAAATTACATTTCATGAAAAACATGTCATCCCTATCTAACAAAAGTTTCAAATTGGCCTCTTTAGTGTATAATTTCTGGAGCTGAGCTCTTGTGATTCTTCCAAGGATTTGGCTTTACAATTTTATAAAGTCCCATATTACTTTCCATTAACAGGGTACTGCATTAGTAAACCTGAGGTGATCCTCAAGTTGGAGAAAGGAGCAGAGCCATGGATAAGAAAAGAATACCCAAAGCAGTGCCTCCCAGGTTAGTAAGCACATCCTGGACAGAGTCCGGGAAGAGTAAAACCCCGCAGATCTTGACTTTGTTCAGCTGTTTCTAGCAGTTATTCCACAGGTCCGTGAGCTGGGGCTGGCTCATCTCCTTGCATTAAACACATGTATTATGTAATCTCTCAGATGGACTCATACGTATATATCTCCATCTTTTATTTTGCTGTTTTTTTCAATGTATTTTCCTAAAATATAATCCCTACATTTCTCTTCTTTGACATTTATTTTTGCTATTCATCTTTTCGATATTCTCAGTTCCCCTCATGTCCTGCATTCTCATGGACATTGGTTTTCAGACTCTGTCCTTTCATGTTACTTAAAACAGAATATCTGTAACTGGTAATTTGTGAAGAAACAAACTCTATAACTTACAGTCTGTTCTGGAGGCTGAGCATTCCAAGGTCTAGGGGCTGCATGTGGTAAGGGCCTTGTTTTTGGTGGTGATTCTTGGCAGAATCCCAAAGTAGTGCAGGATATCACATAAGAAGTTGATAAAATAAGGAAAGAGGCCCAAATATGAGCCTTCTATACCACCACATCAGAAATTATGGAGCTGAGGCAGACTTAGCACAGGGCATGGAAAAGGAGAGTTCTTGATTTTATAGAGGAACCAGAAGACTCATGGTATGAAGGTAAAGTGAACCGAGGGTTTCAAGTTGAGGGTCTGAGATTGTTGTTTGGAAGTGGAATTTGAAGTTACTATTTTCCTCTTCTCTTAGTAGAAATCATTCTAAAATGACAAATAAATTTACAAATGTATAGAAGGCTATTTTTTATGAGCATAGTAGCCATCCAAAACTCCAGTGCATAATACTGAAGCTTTCATGAGCAATGAATTATCAAGTGGGAGTGNGCTCTTGTCATATTTGGCTTTACAGTTTTATAAAGTCCCATATTACTTCCCATTAACAGGGCACTGCATTAATAAACCTGAGGTGATCCTGAAGTCGGAGAAAGGAGCAGAGCCATGGATAAGAAAAGAATACCCAAAGCAGTGTCTCCCAGGTTAGTAAGCACATCCTGGACAGAGTCCGGGAAGAGTAAAACCCCGCAGATCTT
>NW_007734690.1:18030-19536 GCF_000696425.1 Galeopterus variegatus | reverse complement strand
TCGAAAATCACACCTCAGCCGTCATCAGAGAATTCACACAGGCGAGAAACCATATGAATGTAAAGAATGTGGAAAAGCTTTTAATCGAAAATCACACCTCAGCCGTCATCAGAGAATTCACACAGGTGAGAAACCATATGAATGTAAAGAATGTGGAAAAGCTTTTATCCAAAAGTCACACCTCAGTAAGCATGAGAGAATTCACACAGGTGAGAAACCATATGAATGTAAAGAATGTGGAAAAGCTTTTAGGTTAAAGTCATACCTCAGCAACCATCAGAGAATTCACACAGGTGAGAAACCATATGAATGTAAAGAATGTGGAAAAGCTTTTAACCAAAAGTCACACCTCAGCATGCATCAGAGAATTCACAGAGGTGAGAGACCATATCAATGTAAAGAATGTGGAAAAGCTTATAAGTTAAAGTCAATCCTCAGCAAGCATCAGAGAATTCACACAAGTGAGAGACCATATGGATGTAAAGAATGTGGAAAAGCTTTTAACCGAAAGTCAGACCTGAACATGCATCAGAGAATTCACACAGGTGAGAGACCATATGGATGTAAAGAATGTGGAAAAGCTTTTAAGTTAAAGTCACACCTCAGCAAGCATCAGAGAATTCGCACAGGTGAGAGACCATATGGATGTAAAGAATGTGGAAAAGCTTTTAACCAAAAGTCAGACCTCAGCATGCATCAGAGAATTCACACGGGTGAGAGACCATATGGATGTAAAGAATGTGGAAAAGCTTTTAACCAAAAGTCACACCTCAGAATGCATCAGAGAATTCACACAGGTGAGAGACCATATGGATGTAAAGAATGTGGAAAAACTTTTAACCAAAAGTCACACCTCAGCATGCATCAGAGAATTCACACAGGTGAGAGACCATATGAATGTAAAGAATGTGAAAAAGATTTTAATCAAAAGTCACAGCTCAGCATGCATCAGAGAATTCACAGAGCTGAGAAGCCACATTAATTTAAAGAATGTGGAAAAGCTTTTAACCAAAAGTCACACCTCAGAATGCATCAGAGAATTCACACAGGTGAGAGACCATATGGATGTAAAGAATGTGGAAAAACTTTTAACCAAAAGTCACACCTCAGCATGCATCAGAGAATTCACACAGATGAGAGACCATATGGATGTAAAGAATGTGGAAAAACTTTTAACCAAAAGTCACACCTCAGCATGCATCAGAGAATTCACACAGGTGAGAAACCATATGGATGTAAAGAATGTGGTAAAGCTTTTATCCAAAAGTCACACCTCAGCATGCATCAGAGAATTCACACAGGTGAGAGACAATATGGATGTAAATGTGGAAAAGCTTTTAATCAAAAGTCAGACCTTAGTGGGCATCAGAGAATTCATGGAGGTGAGAAACCATATGAGTGTAAAGAATGTGGAAAAGCTTTTAAGTTTAAGTTATACCTCAGCAGGCATCAGAGAATTCACACAGGTGAGAGACAATATGGATGTAAATGTGGAAAAGCTTTTAA
>NW_007734690.1:16690-17304 GCF_000696425.1 Galeopterus variegatus | reverse complement strand
CATTCCATGATTGGGTGGATGACCATGTAATTTAACTCTGTTCAGGGGAATGTAGATATAAGTGGTGAACATTACTTCCAGTTCAGGCAACAAAATAAAAAAAAAAAAAATTCCATTCAGTTCCTCGTTTCTCATGTTACTTGCAACTGAATAAAGATGACTCTTGGGTGCACTTTGGGGCCACAGGTGAAAGAAATCAACCCTAACTTAAAATAGAAGAAATTGAAGAAACCAGAGATATTCTCGTCACTACCCCAAAACCTGTTTACACATTATATAAAAAATTATTTCCTGTTAAGCCATTTTTATGTGTGCCCTGTTTGCATTACAACACAAGAGGTGCACTCCAGCTAAATGTTTTTATAGACTTTCTGAGAGGATTTACCAGTCCTTGTATATGGGAAGAGAATCTTGTGTTGTCACCATTTATCCCCAAGTCAGTTTGTGGGAAAACCAAATTATGGGGAGAAAGAATGCAATAGATGTCACACTTCTTATTGGGACAGTTTATTGAACAGTGAAAATAAATATCTTTCTAAATCTCTATAATGTGTTAAAGCTTTCAAGAAAACTTTCAACACTTTTTATATCAGAATTTGAAATAAAGAGAAAAG
>NW_007734690.1:7688-15998 GCF_000696425.1 Galeopterus variegatus | reverse complement strand
ATCCATGGCCTTGGTGTTATCAGTACCACGCTCTCCCCAGTGAGCCACGGGCCAGCCCAGATTTTTTCCTACTCTCCCATTTTAGGTAAATTTGTATGACCAGTATTACAAAGCTAAGTAAAGGTAATTTTTTATGATGTTTGAAGCTAATGCAAAGTGAGTCTATAGGTTGAATAGAAACATTTCTACGTGAATGCACAAATTCACGGGCACATAATTGTAAACAACTTGTTTGAACTTATTTAAACAGCTGTAAACAGTAGTGATTTTCTTATTTTACTCAGTGAAACGCAGTGCCTGGAAGGGATACTTTTCTTTTTTGTTTGAACTTATTTAAACTTGAACTTATTTAAACAGCTGTAAACGGTAATGATTTTCTTATTTTACTCAGAGAAAAGCAGTGCCTGGAAGGGATACTTTTCCTTTATACCTATTGCTCCTGTTTTGAAATGGTGCCAAATCATAGGTATGAGTGTGTACCACATGCCCTATAGCTAAGAAATCTTGTGTTTCTGTTTTCTGTGATGGAGTGCTATTTCCAATCTTGCCACTAAGAGGTAAATCCCAACTCTACTTGTGTATTGCCTTGTGAATGGCTGTGCTTGTGTGTAGTCCTCCAGACCTAGAGATGGCCCCAGAGCCTATTTTCACCTAAGGAGACTTCTCAAGTCTGTGGTGACTCCCTGTCTGCCATCAGAGCCCTTGGTGTGGGGGAGAGCCAGGCCCCAAAAAGGGGTATGAGCAAGTAAGACAAAATGGTGTCCAGCATAGAACCTGGGGGTGTGGTTGGAGGCAGGGTCTCTGGGATCCTTTTGGGCAGGGAGGTCATTTCCATCTGCCACTATTCTGTCTCCAAATCTCTGGTAACAGTGGGCAGAAAGTATAGGACCATCATTTATCTTTCATTTTTGACTCTAATCTTTATTATTTTCTTTTTTCTGTTTTGGGAAGTTTAATTTTCCTCCTTTATCTAGGATTTTATTTGGCAGGTCAGGTTATTGATTTCAGAACTTTCTAAACTGTATACATTTACAAATTTAAATTTTACTCTAAGCCCTTTTTTAATTTTGGTATGTTGTATTACTGTGTGAAAATGTTTCAAATTTTAGTGTCGTTTTTATGGCTCACTGACAGTTTGGGAGTTTGTTCTTTTACTTTCATAATTTTCTGTTTAAATCTATTGTGGTCAGAGAACATACATTGTATAATTTCAGTCCTCAAATTTATTGCAGATATTTTATGGTATCACAGATGGTCTTTTCTGGAGTATGTTCCAAGGCCTTGAATAGATTGAGTATTCTGTTGTTGGATGTTGTGTCTATATATACATATCTTTAAATTCAAGTTGCTTTATAATGTTGTCCAAGACTTCTATACCCTTGTCAGTCTTTTGCTGAGTTGTTCTATTTAATATTGAAAGTTGCACTTAACATATCTGAACACTTACATAGAACAGCCTGTTTTACCCTTAATTTCTTCTCTAATTACTTTTATTTGATGTTGGACTTACTTGTTTTGTGCATGTATACCTACAATTGTTATGGTGTCCTCCAGAATGACAGTTTTGTCATAAATGACCCTCTTTATTCCTAGTAACAATTTTTTTTTTTGAGCGGCAAGGGGATCGCAACCCTCGGCTCGGTGTGGTCCGCACCACGCTCAGCCAGTGAGCGCACCAGCCATCCCTATATAGGATCTGAACCCGCAGCCTTGACACTACCAGCGCCGCATGCTCCTGAGTGAGCCACGGGGCCGGCCCCCTAGTAACAATTTTGTTTGTTTAGTATTAGTATGGTCAGCTGGTGTATCTGTGTTAGGTTATGTTTACATTGTATATCTTTTCCTGCCCATTAACTTTCAACCTGTTCGTATCATTGAATTAGATGTGTTTCTCTTGTGTTCAATATATAGTTTTTTCTTTTTTTCTAATACTATTGGACAAGACTTTTAAAATTTTTTTTATTTTGTTTTACTTGACAGGTTACAATGGTATGTGCTTATAAGGTACAATTTGATGTTTCAACACATTGTGAAATTATTAAATCAGGCTAATTCACATATTCATTATCAGACACACTGATTTCTTTGTGGTGAGAACATTTGAAATCCACTTTGTTAGCAACTTTGAAATGTACATTACTATTAACTCTATTCACCATGCTGTGCAGTAGATCACCAGAACTTATTCCTCCTGCTGAAGTGAAACTTCATACTCTTGAACCAAACATCCCCACTGATATTTTACCCCATTCTAACCCTCAGTTTTGGTAAACTTCATTCTTCTCTCTGTTTGTATTAGTTTGACTTTTTAATAGTCCACATATAAGTAAATTTAAGTGGTACTTGTCTTCCTGTCCCTGGCTTATTTTATTTAATACAACGTTTTCTAGATTCTTCTATGTTGCCACAATTGACAATTTGTTTCCTTTTTAATGTCTGAGTAGAATTTTATTTTATATGTAAACATTTCTTTTATCCATTCATTCGTTGATGAGTGCTTCTGTAATTTCGATATCTTGACTGTTGTGAATAATGGTGCCATAAACATGAGAGGGCTGACATCTCTTTCTGATACTGATGTCAGTTCTTTTTGACATATACCCAGAAGTGGGATTGCTGGATCATTTGCTTTTTTTATTTTTAGCATTGTGCTAGTTTCCAAATTGGTATTCTAATACACCTTGTGTATTCATACCTTCATGAATACTTATCTTTTATCTTTTTGATAATACCTGTTCTAATGGGTCTGATGTGATCTCATCGTAGTTTTAAATTGCATTTCCCTTTGGATTAGTGATGTTGACAATGTTTTCATACATCTGTTGGCCATTTCAAGTCTCCTTTTAAGAACTGTCTATTCAGGTTTTTGTTCCATTTTTGAGTAGGATCATTTTTTAATTTTTATTGAGTATTCTGAGTTCTGTATATGCTTTAGATTTAGCCAATGTGAGATGTATGGCATGCGAATGTTTTCTCTGAATCTTTGGGTTGTCTCCTCACTTTGATATTTGTTTTATTTTCTGTGCAGAAGCTTTTCAGTTTGATGGTATAAATTTCTTCTAACCATGAGAATAGCTAAATTGAAGTTTTACATGTGAAGTCTGTACTTTATTCAGTTTCTTCTCTAGTTTCCACTGGATGTAAAATTGTTTTGATTGTGTGTCAACATTTCATCTATAATGCAGCTGTAGCTAACACCATATTATAGTTAGAAAAATGAGAGTTTGCAATTTAGGTTTGTTGCTTGAGTTCTCAGACTGGCTGTAAAGCTTTTCCACCATGCCGTATTCTTCCATTCTTCTGTGGAAACCATGCTTACCAGTCTGGAAACCTGGGTGAGCCTCTCTCTTCAACCCCACCATGTTACTGACTTACTTGGCATGGGCTCCTGTCAAGAGAAGGGATCTTTTGTCCTTAAATCAATGTGTTCGGACCCAGGAGATGCACACCTTGATTTCAGTCCTTGACCTTAAAAGGGTTAATGCATATTGGTGAATTTGAAACGGCATGACATATACACAGTTTAAGACAAAGTTGATTGACTTTCTTCACACTGAATATATTAGATATGCTCCTGTCAAAAAGTCAGTTATGTGTCTTATGTCTGTAAGAGGACAAACTACACACAGCTTCAAATTACATTTCTTTTTCTTCAATAAACCAGTGGGAATGATAACATGGAACTGACTGGCTTTGGATCCCAGAGCACTGACTTTTTTTTTTAATTGTGAGAGTCTGGTTGGTCCCAGATCCTCCAGGCCTATGTGGAGAGGGTCTCAGTCCTTGTCCCTCTACCTTGGGAGCTCCAAAAACCTATCAGTTTTTATGTCAGCATTCCAAGGACCCAGAAGTTAGGAAAATTCTGGTACAGGCTGAAGGCAGAGTGAGGCAAAGTCTTTACAAACAACCAGGGACTTGGGGGTGCTGGGCCAACCTCCATCCCTCCCTCTACACAGGCTCAGCTGAAGTGGGTTGCACAAGAATAATGTCTTCATTTCCCACAGTCCTCTCTGGTAAGTTCATGGTTGGGTGTGTCCTCCAGGCCTGGAAGGGCATCGGGTCATGCACAGTGGGCAGCTGTGGGTCAATTTCCTCAAGGACTTCTAGGGACTTGGGACTTGTCTTTTGGAGGTCACATCTCAGCTAGGACATCTCCACGATCTACTTGCTTATACCAGACTCCACCCAACCAACACTGTGCCTTTGTATCTTTGCATTTTCTGTGTCCACAGCAAGAGTGCCCTGTCTTGCCGACACTCCTCTTAGGATTCCCATGGTTCTCATTGCCCTCAGTCCCCTACCCGTATTTAGGTGCTGTTTTTGCTCCCTTCCACTGAATATGAGGACTTTGCACCTTTCTTGGACCAACCTCTTCATGAATGTTCAGGACTTGAGGAGGATCCTGCACACCACACTTGTCAGGTCTTCCTTCAACTGGATGAAAGGGGTGGCATAGGAAGGTGCAGTGGGGGAAGAAATGGGACAGGTGGAGGAGAGACAACAGGTAGTGGACAGACACAGAAAGAAGGTGAAGAGGACAAGAGTCTACATTTGTTGGGTGTGACAGGTGCTCTATGCCCACCAATGCTGCTATTGCTGCAGGTACTGGTGGTGCTGGATGGTAGCCTCCAGGAGCTCCTTGGCTGCCTTGCAATAGCTGCCTGTGGGCTGGTGGTAAGTGGTAAGCACCTCTTTCTCATTCTGCCCTCTCCATCTCCAACTACGCATCTTACCACGTGGTTGCAGCCTCTTGGCTGTGAAGTAAGAGCTCCTCGGTGATGATGGATGGTCCCCTGTCCCACACAGGGAGCACAGCTGCATCTACAAAGCCTTCAGGTTTGTCTCCACTGACTTCAATGTAGAGAAAGGGCCAAATGAGTAGGTGAGGTCAGATAAGATCCACCCTCCTGTCCTGGCCTCACGTCCACTGAGCAGCTGTCATTATATATATATTATATATAATATAACATATACATGTAATGTTATTGAAACCAATCCCAAAAGGAGGAATCGTTAGCAATATGTAGTAATATACTTTTCTACTTACTCCTGGTATATAATTCCTTTACACACAATAATTCAAGAATGAAAGAATCGGGCCAGCCCTGTGGCGCACTCAGGAGAGTGCAGCGCTTGGGAGCACAGCGGCGCTCCTGCCGCGGGTTCGGATCCTATATAGGGATGGCTGGTGTGCTCACTGGCTGAGCGTGGTGCGGGCGACACCACACCAAGGGTTGCGATCCCCTTACCGGTCACAACAAAAGACAAAAAAAAAAAAAAAAAAAAAGAGTGAAAGAATCATTTGTGCTTGTATCAAGTACATTCACTTGTATAGGTGGAATGCCTCAATTTCGGCTTCCAGGTGTTTAGACAACTGGACAATAGGAGGCCAATGTGGGTTGGGATGTCTTTAGAATGATTATTGCACTAGTATCCCACTACATCAAAGGGTCAAGCATGATTTGCCTGGTTAATTATGGAATTCTGGGTTTTCTTCCTTTGGCAGATCTCTTGAACAAAGTATGCTGCAGCCACTAATGAAACAATAAGAAATCTTATCTGCTACACTAGGAATGTTTGCAGTCTCCAAAGCTGTTGCTGCACAACAGCATATTAACATTACTAGCCAGGGTAGTCTCAGGTAATAGAATTGTTCTTGATTATCTATTAACTAAGTAAGGTGATGTCTTTATTATTGCAAATACTGCATGATGTACCTGAATAAACTCTGAGGAAATTGAGACATAGTTGCATAAAATAAGAGAGCAAGCCACATGGCTACCATAAGCCTCACCTAGTTCCCCATTGTCATTTGATCTACATAATTAAATGTCTTTTACTGTAGGTTCATGGCTTAAAACCATCATGCAACCTAGAATGTTCACAAAGTTGGCATCTTTCCTTTATTCCTTTCTTTTAAAACTATGTACTTGTTATCTATTAAAGCTCTGCAGAAATGCAACCACTGACAAAATGGTGTTTGCCCAGTGTTCTGAGATAACTACCAATACCTACAAAACAGATTAACTTAAACACGACACCTAGGTAACCCAGGCACAAAAGCACCTTTTTCTGCCCTCTTTGCTGCTCAAATGTAATTAAAACATCTTGACACAGTCTGACTTGCAGTTGTTCATTACCTTCGCTGATATGAGATCAGGTCCAGTGACTGGAACATGTTCATCACAGCCTCAAGGGACACATAAAATCTGACACTGGACTAATTTATCAGTAATGTTTTCAGAGAGAGATCTTGATCAAAAGGGGGAAATGTAAAATTTCATGAAATCATTTTCTGTAAGATCAAGACAAAATAGAGCCAGGAAAGGCACAAGGAAGGGAGGCTCATGTTTGCTTGCCTGAGGTAAGAATTGTTTTGCAGGACCTTCTAAAAACCCATCAAAAATCCCTTCACTTTTCGGGCCGGCCCGTGGCTCACTCGGGAGAGTGCGGTGCTGATAACACCAAGGCCCCGGGTTCGGATCCCGTATAGGGATGGCCGGTTGGCTCGCTGGCTGAGCGTGGTGCTGACAACACCAAGTCAAGGGTTAAGATCCCCTTACTGGTCATCTTTTAAAAAGAAAAAAAAATCCCTTCACTTTTCTATGTGTCCCCTGCCTCATACAAAATACATTTCTGCAACAAAATTTATCATTAGACATTGTTTGCCATTGCAGTAATTCAGTTAAGACCTTCCCATAAAAACATGTCAGGTAATGGCATCTCAAGCAATGAACTAATGACAAGCCTGACTCTCAGCCTCCAGAACTAATTAGCCTTGTTTCTAAGCAGCTTATGTGAACTTCTCCCTTTATGTCAATAAAAGCTTTCTCTTGGGTCTGGCCCGTGGCTCATTTGGGAGAGTGTGGTGCTGATAACATCAAGGCCAAGGGTTTGGATCCCCATACAGGGATGGCTGGTTAGCTCACTTGGGAGAACATGGTGGTGACAACACCACAGTTAAGCTTTAAGATACCCTTACCAAACATCTTTCACGAAAAAAACTATCTCTTAGTCTTCTATCACTGAATGCATTTGTAGCTTGCCTTGGTATGCATTCCAGATTTTAATATAATTTTATGTTCACAAAGAAGCTAAACATATTTGAAGATGTTTTCCTCTACTGTATTTTTCTCAGTTAACAGAGGAAATGTACATTAACTGAATAGGTGCCATATAAGACAAGCCCAAAGCTAGGGCCATCTTAAGCAGTGAAAGTATAAAACCTTTTTAGCCAGTAAATTTGGGGAAGATATATCTAACAGGGGATATTGGGGAAGAAAAGAAATGAAAGTCAAACAAAAGAAAAAGTCATGGTCTTTCACATAGAAGAATCTAATGGCTCCATCAAATTACAAACAAACAAACAAACAAAAGAACCTCTTAAAACTCAAAAGCAAATTTAGTGTAGTTGCAGAACACAAAACTAACGTAGCAGAACCCTATTGTGTTTACACACTAACAATTATCTGAAGCAGAAATAAGACAACCCCAATTACAGTAGCATGTAAGAAAAGAGTGAATATAATGAAGGATGTGGACAATGTGTGCTGTGAAAATTGTAAAGCATTGATGAAAAAATGTGACACAAATAGTGGAAAGATATCCCATATTCATTTATTGGAATATTCAATTAAATGGTTTATACTACCCGAAGCACTCTACCAATTCAATGCAATGCCAATCAAAATTTTAAGGTCATTTTTTACACAAGCATAAAATAAAATTTCAAATATGTATAGAACCACAAAAGACCAAGGACAGCAAAGAATCATCATTAGAAAAAAAGAAGAAAAAAAAGCTAGAGGAATCAAACTACCTAATTTCAAATTATACTGCAGAGTTTAGAAATCAAAACCGCATGTTACTGGCAGAAAACTGACACATCAACCAATGAATTAGGATAAATAGCCCATAAGTACACCCACACATCTACAGCAAACTGTTAACTAAAGTGCCAAGAACACACAAAGAGAAAAGGCCAGTCTGTTATCACTCCCAGTCCAAATGTTAAAAAAAAAAAAAGAATAAGACCCTCATCTCAACCTTTGTACAAGAATTAAGTCAAAGTAAATTAAGAATTTAAACATGATTTTCTAAAGTTTAAAAACTACTAGAAGAAAAACTAATGAGAGTGGTCCATGGTATTGGTCTGAGGAATGATTTTTAAGATATCACTCCAAAAGCACAGACAATTAAAGTAAAAATAGAAAAGTGAGATTGCATACATCTGAGAATTTTCTGCATACCAAAAACAGACAAACAAAACAAAAGAGACAACCCACAGATTCAGAGAAACTATTTGCAAGT
>NW_007734690.1:6663-7471 GCF_000696425.1 Galeopterus variegatus | reverse complement strand
AATGTTAAAAAAAAAAAAAAAAAGAAAAAGACCCTCATCTCAACCTTTGTACAAGAATTAAGTCAAAGTAAATTAAGAATTTAAACATGATTTTCTAAAGTTTAAAAACTACTAGAAGAAAAACTAATGAGAGTGGTCCATGATATTGGTCTGAACAATGATATCACTCCAAAAGCACAGACAATTAAAGTAAAAATAGAAAAGTGAGATTGCATACATCTGAGAATTTTCTGCATACCAAAAACAGACAAACAAAACAAAAGAGACAACCCACAGATTCAGAGAAACTATTTGCAAGTCATGCATTTGTTAAGGGCAAAATATCCAAAATATATAAGGGATTCAAAAGACTCAATAACAGGAAAGTCTTAATAAAAATGGCCAATAGTCCTTAACAGATATTTTTCAAAGAAGATAATCAAATCACAATAGGAGTATGGAATAGAATGAAGGATATCGGAAGCTAAGGGGCGGGATGGAAGTTGATGGGAAAAGGGAACCAGATTGCCAAAGGGTGCAAAGTTTCACTTAGGCGGGATGAAATACTTCTGGTGATGTATCGCACAGCATAGTGAATATACTTCACAAAAATTAACGTGTTGAATATTTCAAAGTTGTTTTATAAAGTTAACTGTAAATGTCTTACCTCAAAATGATAACTATATGAGGTGATAGATATATTAGTGGGTCTGATTTGCTCATTTCACAACTTATACACGTATGGAAACATCACACTGTACCCCTATCACTGCATTTGTAACCTCGAGTCCTAGAAATGGCCCACACAATCGATGCAGAGGATACCCAC
>NW_007734690.1:3863-6653 GCF_000696425.1 Galeopterus variegatus | reverse complement strand
GCCCACACAATTGATGCAGTGGATACCCACTAAGAGTAAAGCTGAATGTAAATTCAATCAGATTCAGGGAGGCATTTGTGGATGTGGAAAGGAAGTTGACATTGATTTTTAAGTAAAACTAAGAATCAATGTAAAAGTGATAATGAGAAAAGAATTACTGCACAATATATTAAAAGGAATGGAAAGCTAGTATAACATTAGACATCACATGTATGCAAAAGTATCTGCAAATATTTCAGTGAAAAAAAAAGAAAAAAGGTAAGATGTGGGCCTGATGAATTTAGAAAAGTTAGGACTTAAATACAAATGGGAGTAACCCACCTCCACAAAGTGTTAGCAAAATGAATCAACAAAATTTAAAAAATGAATAAGTACACTTGTCTAATAAGCAATCACAGAAGAATGCAGTGAGCTCTTCAGAAGTGTCCAGCCTGTCTGGACTTGAGGACATGAGGACAGTCTGTTCACAGCAGAATGTATAAATTAATATCTTGCTACAGTTTATGCCCCCAGAACTCAGACTGAAGCTTGATCCCCATCATATTAATGTGAAGAAGGTGCAAAATTCAACTACGGTATTTGAAAAATGGAGCCTTTGCAGCATAATTAGCTAGGGAGGGCTATGCCACCACAAGTGGATTAATTCATTCATGGAATAATGAGTTAATGCTTTATGAGTTATCAGTAAGTAGACAAGTGGCTTTATAAAAAGAGACAAAAAGCATGTGGACACAGTTTTGCCACTTTCACCATGTGATCCCCTGCATCACACCTGGACTCTGCAGAAAGCCCCCAAAGGAAGAAGGCCCTCAGCAGATGCACCCCCATGATCTTAGACTTAACTTCCAGAACTGTTAGAAATCAATTTTGTTTCTTAGTTACCCGGCTTTAGGACTTTCTAATTTTTCAAACAAGAGACAGAGTATGAATTTACACAATCTGACAAAATGTGCATGTGAATGGAGGAAAAGAGGGCAACTGAGAAGATTGAGAGTGAATGGCAAAAATACGGTCTGAGAAGAGGAAGGTAGGAATTAGAGTTTGGGTAAACAAAAGGAAATTCGGGAATACAAAAGGTGAAGGTATACATATGAGAGCCAGCCTTGGAGATTCCATAATGATGGGGTTGTGCAGTCAGACCAGCTGTCCTCCGGTCTAGGATCCAATGAAAAAATTGGTTAAAATCTGAACATGGCCAGCATCTGCTGGGCTTTACAATTCCCAGCTTTCCTGCCCAGTGTGTGGTGACTGTCCTGGGAGGCTCTGTTTTGGAGATTCTTTAGCCATCCATTGCTCTGCTCCTTACTCCAACTTGAAGATCACCTCAGGTTTGCTAAAGCAGTGCCCCGTTAATCTAAAATAGTGTAGAAATCTTGGGCCGGCCCTTGTGGCGCACTGGATAGTGCGCCGCTTGGGAAGTGCAGCGGCGCTCCCGTCCGAGGGTTCGGATCCCACATACAGACCGGCTCCCGCTCACTGGCTGAGCGAGGCGTGGGAGCAACACCGAGGCTTGCGATCCCGTTGCCGGTCCCCGGTCCGGTACGGGGGCAACACTGAGGGTTGCGATCCGTTGCCGGACACGGAAAAAAGACAAAAGACAAAAAATTAAAAAAAAATAAATAAAATAGTGTAGAAATCTGTAAAACTAATCAGATACTTGTAAGTGTGACAAGATCTCGTTTTCAGAAACTGCAATGAAGAGGTCAATTTGAAACTTTTGTAAGAGAGGGGTGACTATTATATTTTTCATGAAATAGAATCTTTCTATATAGTATCAATCTTGGTAAATGATTCCTGTAATTACCAATGGGAAAAAATGTGGCTGCTGGGATTTACAAAGGAGCTTCATTCACCCAACAACATGCTGTAGGTCTCCAGCATCTCATCCCTGTACAAAGTTCTCTTAGCATAATCCAGATCTTGACACTATTCTCAGGTGAAGTCCACATTCATGTTCTCAAATGACAGCAATACCTGTAACATGTTTCTTTGTAAATCGAGTCACCAATTCTGGGTCACAAAACAGGAATCTGAAAATTCACACTTCCGTGTGTGCATGTGTCTTAAATGTATCATACATAAAGTGCAGCTTCTTAGTACACCATATGTGACAGACAAATCACAGAATAAATGTCCAGCCACTGTAATAATTTATTAATTACCAAAATGCTATCACATAGCTTTCCTTATAAATCTAGAGCCATCCTAGTTTATAAGGAAAGCTTTGTGATAGCATTTTCTAGTTGCTGATGATGAAAGTATGAATAAAAATCTGCTCCTCCAAGGGGCTGACAATCAGGTATGAAGACATAAGTATAAATACATACAGGGGATAATGTGTTAGGCGAACTAGTTTAGATAAAATTTCGACATAGACTGAGGTAAGAAAGAACAAAATAATATGGTATTATTTTGTATTCAGTTTGCATTTTACTGCAAAGCCAAATATGTTAAATTCTTCCATGTGAACAACGTGTTCTCAAGATTATGGGGCAACATCAAAAGTTCAGCCAAAAGAACACAAAGAATACAACCTACATTAAGGAAACTACACACAGGGCCGGCCCGTGGCTCACTTGGGTGAGTGTGCTTCTGATAACGCCAAGGCCACGGGAAAAGAACACAAAGAATACAACCTACATTAAGGAAACTACACACAGGGCCGGCCCGTGGCTCACTTGGGTGAGTGTGCTTCTGATAATGCCAAGGCCACGGGAAAAGAACACAAAGAATACAACCTACATTAAGGAAACTACACACAGGGCCGGCCCGTGGCCCACTTGGGGGAGG
>NW_007734690.1:1228-3853 GCF_000696425.1 Galeopterus variegatus | reverse complement strand
AAACTAATTATGTAGTGGTTCTGCATTAAAATATTTAACTTAGTTCAAACAACAAAACATTTCATGAGCATATTGTTGATGTTTCATTATTTATAAACTAAACGAATTTGCATAATCATTGGGAAATTTTTTTCTACCTGCCAAATAATTGCTTGTGGCCATCCCGGGTTGAAAACACTGCCACGTTTCAAACCACAGGGTGTGAATAATGAAGTTGTGTGAGAGCAGCTAAGCTGCATGACTGGATTTGAATTTGCACACTCATCCCCAGAATGAGAGTGGGAAGTGCAAGTGAGAGGGAGGAAGACAGGGAGACAGGTGAGCACCTACAGCAGGACACAGAGAGCAGCAATCACACAGCAGGAAGGAAATTCTTCTAAAGAGAGATGAAAAGAAAGAAAACACTGTGTGGTACGAATGTGGTGAGCAGAATGTAAGGAAAGAAGTTTTATTTCCAGGATATATGCATGATCACAGCTGCATAGACACCGGTCTTGCAAGGCGAAATTTATAAAATGGAAAAAGAATACGATGGGCAAAATTGGCACAGACTTGGACACATCTTACTTGCTCTATCTGTGATCCAACATGTGGGTTGTCGAGCTGGCAATAGACATATAATTAAACAGTGCAGAAATCTAAGCTAAGGATGAAAACTTTGGAAAGTAGCCTAAATTCAGTGGTGCTTCAGGTAATCCTAGTCAATAAAATGGTGTTAAGAGAAGCTAAAAGATTGAAAAAAGAAAAAGAGCAAATAAAGAATCTGAAAAAAACCATGTTTTTATCTTATTCTTTTTTTAATTGAGAAGTAACAATTGTACATATTTATGTTATATGCCATGATATTTTGATACATGTACTCACATACAATGTGCAAGGATCAAATTAAGGTGATTAGTATATCCATCACCTCAAACATTTATTATTTCTTTGTGTTAAGAATATTCAAACTCCTCTCTTCCAGCTATTTGAAAATATAAAATAAATTACTGTTAACTATTAGTCACCTAACAGTCTATAGAACACTAGAACTTATTCTTCCTATCTGGCTATAAGAGAAACTAATAATTTACTGATAGACAAGGAGCAAAAGATCATAAAGACTGACAAAGAATTTTCTGAGTTCATTATATGAATTTTAAAAAGCTCGATATGCAGATGCTACTACTGTAATTCATTATATTTACAATGATGTGAAGAATAAATATTTGATTACTCACATAGAGATCAAGAAGATACTTTAAAAAGCACCATCCACGTTTCTAGGTCCACATGTAAGGAGGGTGAAAGTAATTTCTCTTTTTAAACAAAAAATAAAAGGCTAAAGAAATTAAAAAATCAAAACCTCTTCAATTCATAAGAGAGAAGATGACACAGGGAAAACTGCTGCCCTCAAGATTAGAGAAACAAAAGGTGGAATATAGGCAGCCATGGCCCACAGAAACAGAGACTCAACTGGGAAACCATCATGGGAACAAGTGCAGGGGAAGGAAAACCTGACTGTGAAATTGTGACCGACCAATTCCTGAAGGCTCCGTGTGGACAATTCTGAGAGTAAAAAACTCCAGCTGGACCCAGTCATAGGCAGGCCACCCACTTCACCAGGTTCCCACAGTAAATACTGAAGAAAGCTGACCTCGTGTTTCTAGCAGAGGAAGGAGAAAAAGCAAATCATTTTGAAATATGCCAGAGCGCTCTGGTAGTGTGCCTTAACCTGCCTGACACAACCTTATCCAGGTGTAATAAATGCGGTAGTCAATAGGGCCCCTTTCACATAGTCACCCAGTGCAATGTACTACTCCAAAATTTAGTAACAGTCCAGGAAGCCATACTGACTTTGATGTCTCAGTTTTGCCACATGGGAGTTACAGAGACTAATAAATCATTCAATTAATTAACAAGAGAATAAGGAAAGGTAGAGGGAAGAGTCTACATATTCATCCCAGGAAGGAGTAAAATTTTAAATAGTTATTTAAAATACTCATAAGATAAATTTAGAAAACATCGAGAGATGTGAAACTAAGATGAAAACCAAAAGGAAGAGTCATCAAACTCATTCCAAGAGGGTAAAAATCTTCAGAAGATATTTAAGAAATAAGGTAGATAAAATGGACATTGGTGTGGTTAATAAAAAATGTCTTGATATGACAGTATCAGGGATTGGGCAGGCAAAAGGGACATGCTCTTTTTCCACCAAAATTACAATCCCTCAAACAAGTCCACTCTGTTTACCCAAGTTGGAGAAATTTGAAAGAATAAAAAGTGAAGTTCAGAATTAAAAATCTACTCTGAAATTAACAAAGGCAATAGTCAGGCAGACTAATGATGATAAAGATTGATGGAAGAACCAGAGTTTTTTGAGCCTAATTCTCACTCAGAACCCAAAGTTTTCTACAAAGTGTGAAAAAATTGTGGAGGGGGATGTATAGGTCTGAAAGGGCTTCCACACCCTCACAGTGTGTGCTCACACTCAGCAGTTGACAAATGAAGGGAGTCCCACTAGAGAAATTTCTCTGGTTTTTTAAGTGGATGTGCAGATGAGGGGGTGAGGAAGGGTGCTGATTTAATGTCTGATTTCTTCCCCACATTACCTCAACTTTCTTGTTCCTACCTGACACAGTGGTC
>NW_007734690.1:0-322 GCF_000696425.1 Galeopterus variegatus | reverse complement strand
CGCTCACTGGCTGAGCGCAGTGCGGCCGGTCTCAAAAAGGACAAAAAAAAAAAAAAAAATGATAGCAATTGAAATACTAGTTTTCAATAACCCACATACAATAATAAATAGAATCAGACAAAACACCAATAAGTATATAAAGGTTTGAACAACAATATTGAGCCATTTGGACCCTAAAAGACATTTCTAGAACACATCATAAAACAATAGAACACGATTTTCTCAAGTGTTCATAGAACATTTTTTAAGATAAACCACATCTTAGGACAGAAAGCAATCCTTTAATTTAAAAATGCAAAATCATAGGAAAAACTTTTCCAAT
>NW_007734689.1:90309-91627 GCF_000696425.1 Galeopterus variegatus | reverse complement strand
AGGGCCGGCCCGGTGGCGCACTGCTGCAGTGCGCCGCTTGGGAGCGCGGTGGTGCTCCCGCACAGCACTGAGGGTTGCGATCCCGTTGCCGGTCCCGGTCCGGTAAGGGCGCGACACTGAAGGTTGCGGTCTGTTGCCGGACATGAAAAAAGAGACAAAAAGGAAAAAATAAATAAATAAAATAAAGACTACCTACAAATCAATANCGAACCCGTGGCCTTGGTGTTATCAGCACCGCACTCTCCCGAGTGAGCCACGGGCCAGCCTTAACTTGTTAAATTTAAATATCTGACCAATTTAAACACTGGTTGGCAGGGATATAGCAAAATGGAAACAATTATACACAGCTTAGATGGAGAGCAATTTGTCTTTACAAATTAAGTTGAAGATGTACATTAATTCCACATCTAGGTCCATAGCCTAGCGAAAGTCTTATACATATAAACAAGGAAAATGGGGGCTGGCCAGTTAGGTCAGTTGGTTGCATGGTGTTATAACACCAAGATCAAGGGTTCAGATCTTCATACCGGCCAGCTGCCAAAAATAAAATAAAATATTCAATCTTAATAACAACAACAAACAAGTCAAGGAAAATGTACAAGAATGTTCGTTGTTGCATTGTTTGTAATGGTGCAAAAATGCAGTATGGAATATTCATACAATGGAATATTGATATGAAATAATCTAGGCAAATCTCTATAATAATGTTGATGAAAAAGCAAGTTGGAAAAGGATATACTGAGTATGATGTTATTCATATAAAGTTTATAAGTATGCAAAATACCACATGANAAAATATGGCAAAATACTAAGATATAACACAACTGCGTGGTCAATAATATATTCTATTCTTTTGTGTATTTCAGACTTCAGCAACCTGACCCACCATGTTTCTTGCCCCAGCTTTCACTCTATCCCTCTTGCATGCAGCTGCCCCATGAGGTCTCCTGCCATTCACTGAAGAAGCCATGCTTCCCTACACCACCCCTTCCCTCACCCACAGTGGGTGTTCTCTGCTTAAAAAAAAAGTCCTGTTCATTTTTCATGACTTGGAGAATTTCACGTAGAAAAATACCTGAAAGTACACCCATGTTCATAGTAACATGGTTCACAACAGCCAAAAGGTGGAATCACCCCACGTGTCTACGGACTAGTGAATGAATAAACAAAATGTGCTACATACATGCAATGGGATATTATCCATTACAAATGAACAAGTACTGTATGGCTCCTCTCATATGATGTACCTAGAGTAGTCAAATTCATAGAGACAGAAAGTAGAATGGTGGTTGCCAGGGGCGACGAGGGGTAAAGGGGG
>NW_007734689.1:87730-89858 GCF_000696425.1 Galeopterus variegatus | reverse complement strand
CAAATTCATAGAGACAGAAAGTAGAATGGTGGTTGCCAGGGGCGACGAGGGGTAAAGGGGGGTATTTTTATATTACATATGTTACAATATAAAAAACATTTTTAAAAAGCCCTGAAAGGCAACTTATAATGTTAATGAGAAGTCTCTCAAAGAGGAGGCAGAGAGAAATTACATTTCTCTCTCTCCCTGGATATCACTGACCACTGGAGATTTCCCACCTCTGGTTTCACACTCTTAGGACTCCCAGGTGGACCACATCCCGCCTCCGCCCCTGGGCTCCTCTGTCTCCTGTTGCCTGTGGCTGTGTTTTCCCAGCAGTATCTTTGCTTCCTCTCTAAGGCCCCTTGTGTCTCAGACTCGATTTCCACCTTCTCCCCTACACAAGCTTTGAGTAACTGTTTTCAGAGTTGTAACCTCACCTCACGTTCTGATTTCTTCATTGGCCTGGTGAGTTGGTTTTGTTTTCTTGACCTCATTGTGAATTGCAACCGGGATTAACACAGCTATTCTGTTTTGCAGGAAGGGCCAAGCCTTTCGTGCTAAGGTACGATGTCCCCTGACGGGAATCGTGATGGGACTCCAATTCAAGGTTTATCAAATCCGGACTTGCTTATTATTATGAAATCACCTTAAAGCCTGTACGGTGATCTATTTAAATGCTTATATGTAAATAGGAGAAATACATATAAATATTCCTCCGTTTGCTTGTGGATACATAGAGGATCAGAGGTTACCAGGGGAAGGACATTCTTTGATTCTGTGACAAGGGCTGAGTGACAGGAGAAGAAAAAATTCACTTTTCACTTCCCAGCTTCTCTTCATCTTGAATTTTTATAATAAGTTTATGCATTTTTTTAATAAAAATAAATGTTCACAATAAAATGATGTGTTCTAACTGGTATAATAAGCTCTTAGTATTTGATCTGGAGGCAACTGTAGGTCAGACACGTTGCTGAGGATAATTTCAGCTTCCAGGGGAAATTGTTCTCAGGAGGTACAACTTCAAATCCAGCTGGAGAGTGGCAAGGGCAGGGTCTGGCTACAAACCCTTTTTGTAATTTGAAAAGGACGTTTGTAAAGGAGTCCCAGTGTGGCCGTAGAGATGAACTATGGGGCTGTCATTCTCGTCCTGCAGCTGCTTCTGTCTCTGAAAGCAATTTAGGGGAGAGCCAAGACAATAGAGCTTAGCCGTTTAATTAGCCGGAGGAGCCAGGTAAGGTAAATATTTGTGACTGCAACACCACAAATCCATGGAAGTTGACATTCTAGCCTAGAAGCATTGTGCTGCCAAGTTGCCATGAGACACAGAAAGCTGGAGCTATGCTCTGCCTTAGAAAGTGTATCTTAGTTTAAGAGAAGTGGGAAGAAAAAAGAGCAGTGGAATTAAGGTCTATGTGTTAGATGAGGAGGGTTAGGGTACGTCTATACTTTGTGTTAAGGCACGGATTTCACCTATTTTCATTTTAACTTGATATTTTAAAAATTGAGTTAAAAAATTAACATATTTAAGAAAATTCAGTATCCCAGATGGGGACATACATGTTTCTGTATTTACTAGCTCATGCTCTGGTTTCCATGATACTAAATAAAAAATCAGATTATGTCATTGCCTGGCTTAAAACTTTTCACTGTCTTTCCATTTCTCTTAGGGTAAAATCTTGACTCCCGTGGCCCATATGTAGGGTGGCCATACAATTTCTCATCCAAATGGGTGTAATGGGAGCTCCCCTAGGAATACCAAGCCATATCCCCAAGGCCCTGTCGGATCTAGCTCTTAGCTTCATCTCTAATTGTCCCTAACTGCTCAGTTTGTACTAGGTATGCTGGCCTCCCTTCTGCTGTTTAAAGAAGTCACTGTGGAGTTTTCCCTGTCCCTTCAGATAAGTGCTCTTATCTGCCTTACTTACCTTTGAGGTCTCAGATGTTGCTGTGGGTCGGATGTCCTCTCCAAACTCATTGAAACTTAAGTTATGTCCCTCAAAGTTTCAGGTATTAGAAACTTGATCCCTACTGTGACAGTATTAAGAGGGTGAAAAATCCTAGTATGATAACCGAAAGGTGATTAGATTCTGAGGACCATGCCCTAGTGAATGCATTAATGATGGTGGTCAGGGGCATGGGACTGAGG
>NW_007734689.1:85361-86660 GCF_000696425.1 Galeopterus variegatus | reverse complement strand
GAGGGCTTTAAAAGGAGAGCATTCTGCTCCCCTCTGTGCCACCATTTTGCAATGTGATACCCTGCATCACTGACGTCACCAATAAAGACAGCTCTCACCAGATGTGTTCCCTGGACTTTGGACTTGCCAGTCTCGGAAACTGTAAACAATAAATTTTGTTTTCTTACAAATTACCCAGTTTCAAGTATTTTGTTGTAAGTAACAGAAATGGACTAATACAGATGTCAACTCTTCAGAGAGGCTTTCCCTGACCACCCAGTCTAGAGTGGTCTCCCAGTTACTTTGTATTCTATCTCTGCTCAGTTCCATCACCATACCTGTTGCCATCTGTAATGATCTTATTTATGTGTTTATTATCCGTGTCAGCTACCAGAATGAGACCAGGGACTTGTCTGTTTTGTTCACTAGCCTGGCACCTGGTAGGGACTCAGTAAATACATGGCAAGTGAAAGAATGATAGGTGAAGGCCTTTAAGGTGGACCAAAGCACCCAGAAATGCCCACTGCCTTGATTCTCATCATATAAATAAGGTCCATGCTCAGCAGAAGAGGATGAACTGAAACAGAGAAAAGCAGAGGGAATAGAAACAGAGAGAAAGAGAAAATGCTGTATAAATCCTTGGTTACGGTTCCTACAGGTATACAATTTATCCCTCATTTTTTTCCTTAATGTGGTGAGACGTTAAAATATATTATAAATATGTAACTTCTCCTCCCCTTACTTAACTTTAAGTTAACTAGAATTGGGATTGGAGCTCCATATTTGCAACCAAATACTTCTAGGAAGACACAATTAATGAATTTTCTTTGGAATATAAATTTTTGTTTTTTAAAGGAAAACATAGTGGCAGAATATGCTAGTTGTGTTCCGTTATCCATTTTTGTGTTCTTCCTTGGTAAGTTAAGGGAGAATGTATTAGTTTCCTATTGCTGCTGTAACCAACTACCACAAAAGAAAGGGCTTAAAACAGTATAAATTCATTATCTTACAGTTCTAGAGGTCAGAAGTCTAAAATGGGTTGGCAGGGCTAAGTTCCTTCTGGAGGCTTAGAGGAGACTCTGGTTTTTTGTCTTTTCCAGCTTCTAAAAACTACCTGCATTTCTTGGTTCAGGGCTCCCTCCTCCATTACTCTGATCTCTGCATCCATGGTCACATCTCCTTATCTGACTCTGACCCTCTTTTATAAAGACCCTTATGATTACATTGAGCCCAAATGGATAATCTCCCCATCTAAAGATTCTTAATTAAATCACATCTGCAAAATCTTTTTTTCTGTGAAAGGTAACATATTTACAGGTT
>NW_007734689.1:80688-84107 GCF_000696425.1 Galeopterus variegatus | reverse complement strand
AGACATTAGGCAATCTTTAGTGCTCTATATTATTTGCCTGAATAGCAGTCATAAAAGAAGTCCAAAGGAACACAAATATAGGTCAATATGAACTCTTTTGTAATATGAAGACACAGGGGTGTGTGTAATTATAGTGAAGGTGAAATCCACAATGTATCTCTCAATGGAATGGCTATCACTTGTGAGTAAAATTTAAGATGTTATTTAAGCAGCTTACCCCTCCAATTACCTGACTCTTTATTTATCCCCACTGTTTTCCTTACTACTTAATATTGTCTCTTTATTTGTAAACTCTATAGGGCAGGGATTCTGGCTGCCTTATTCACCGGAGTGTCCTCTGCGTCCAGTACAGTTACAGGCACAAAATAAGTGTCCAGTCACAAATGCCAACTACAAGGTGCGGGGGGGGTGGTTTTTGGAGGTGGGACCAAAGGGATATGGGGTGACTGAGTCATGGAGGGACTGAAGAGGCTCTGACTAGATCAGTGAGTGAGGAGTCCCAGAAGGATATGAAGCTGAAAGTTGAGGGATGGTGAGGATGGTGATAAGACTTGGATTTTAGATAAATAAAGTCTTTGCCCAGTCTACTTCCTGAAGTGTTTCCCCTATGTTTTCTTTTAGGAGTTTCATAGCTTCGGTTCTCATACTTAGTCTTTAATCCATTTTGAGGTGATTTTGGTATGTAGTGAGTTGTTTGGGTCTAGTTTTACTCTTCTACGTACGGATGTCCAGTTTTTCCAGCATCATTTATTAAAGAGACAGTCTTTTCCCCACTGTATGCTCTTGCTGCCATTGCTGAAGATCAGTTGGCTGCAAGTACATGGGTTTATTTCTGGGTTCTCTGTTCTGTTCTATTGGTACAAGTGTCTGTTTTTATGCCAGCACCATGCTGTNTTCATGCCCCTCTTTACTTGTTTCCCTTTCTGATGGCTGGGATGTGAGTAAAAATGCTGGAGTTCAAGCAACTGCCTTGGGCCATCGTTTGGAAGTCACCTGCTGAGTGTTGAGTCACAGTTCCTCTGTGGACAGTGGGTAGCAATGTAGAAGGTTCTGTCTGGGCTCCTGACAGTTTTGTGAAACTGCCCTACCAGACCTGGACTGGCAGCCTCCTGACTTCTTTTAGGTTGTTTGGGGTTTTCTAAATCTGACTGATACAATCATACTCTTTTACATTCTCCCTTTTCCACTTGGTTTTCTATTCCAACCATTTCTCCATGCTATCAAGTATTTTACAAAAACTTGAGTTATGATGACCATACAGCATTCCAGTTTTCATGATTCTATGACTATTTGACAAGTAGATTATTTCCGTGTTTTTTACTGTTATGAACAAAAAGATCTAGTGTTTTAATAGAAGGATTCTAAGAGGAAATTCGTGGCTTCCTGTGTATCTCACATGTGTACAGGCATGTGTACATAGCTGACACATAGCTGACTTGTATATTTGAACATTAAATATACAAGTCAGGTGGGATGAATTTACACTGATTAAAAACACAGCATCTATGAAAAAACCTTCAACTTCACATGTTCTGGATTTGAAAACCTAAATCTAGTAAGGAGATAGGAACATCATACATGTAACATTTTCTTAAGCTACCAAGGTCCAGGTAATTAAAAAAAGTAACAGTTTTACATACTTGAGTAAAACTTGATTTTATTAAATATTTTTAGGTTGAATTTTTCTGCAGAGTAACTTGTGAGGGAAAAAACCCCGAGTCTTTTGTGCCCTCACTCCCCATGGGGTAATAATAAATTATATTATTCTCTCAACATCCCACGCAAACAAGACATTAGGCAATCTTTAGTGCTCTATATTATTTGCCTGAATAGCAGTCATAAAAGAAGTNAAATGTCCATTGCCAGATGACTTGATAAGGAAAATGTGGTATATTTACTCAATGTAATACTTCTTCGTCATAAAAAAGAATGAAATCCTGCAATTTCCAGCAACATGGATGAATTTAGAGAAAATTATGTTAAGTAAAATAAGCCAGGCACAGAAAGAGAAATACTGCATGTCCTTACTTATAAGTGGGAGCTAAAAATTGAAAAAATAAAAAAGAAAGAAAGATACAACAATCAAAATAATATGCTGAATTTTCAAAAGGAGAGAATAGAACTGAGGTTACCAGAGGTGGGAAAGGGAGGGGAAGTAAGGAGGGAATTGGTAAAAGGCCACAAAAAAATGATTGCAGTGTATATACTAATTATTAGTATGTTAGTGAATAATTAGTACATTAGTGAATATACTAATTATCTTGATTTGAGCATCACATATTGCACACAAGTATTGGTATTCAACTCTGTACGCCACAGATAAATACCATTAACTGTGTTTCAATAAAAAAAATGCTATAAAAATTAAAAATTAAAAAATGAAAAGAAAAGGAGTGGGCCAAGCTAACTTAATGTTAAGAGCATTTAATTAGTGTGATGCTGATGTTCCAGTTTGGCCTGGGAGGGCAGGGTCCCTGCACTACAAGGAGTCATATAAGGATCAATTTTGAAAGAAAGGGAGTGATTGAAATATGGGCCTCGGGTTTGTATCAGTGGTGTAGTTTCCTGCTCTAACATGTGTGGGATGAGGTGCCATGGGAAAGGAGGTGTGTTGAAAATAGTAAAAGACACCACTTCCTGAAAAAAAATTTAAAAACTTCAGATGTGTTAATGTGGAATGGCCTACAATTTTCCCTGCAAAATCTCCACAAATTTTTTTCTACTGAACTTTTACTGGAACATGGATGTCATGATGTGGTTTGATCTCATGCAATTTTTAATATTTCTGAAATCCATATCAATGACACTGGAGATTCTGTTTTAATACTCTAGAGAAAAGTTAAAATAGAATGTTATATGGGAAAAACGTAAGTAAGCTCTAAATATCCTAATCATATGTAATTTTTATTAAAATAACATATAAAGGGCCAGCCCGGTGGCGCACTGGATAGTGCGCCGCTTGGGAAGCGCGGCGGCGCTNTTGGTATTTTGATGGGGATTGTGTTGAATCTGTAGATTGCTTTGGGTAGTATGGACATTTTTGTAATGTTAATTCTTCCAATCCAAGATCATGGAAAATCTTTCCATCTTTTTATGTCCTCTTTAATTTCTTTCAGCAGTGATTCGTACTTCTCATTATAGTCTTTTGCCTCCTTGGATAAATTTATTCCTAGTGAGGAAGAGGGGAAAATGGGACCCTCCTACACTGTTGGTGGGACTGTAAATTGGTGTAGTCATTATGGAAAATGGTATGGAGGTTCTTCAAACAACTACAGATAGAACTGCCATACAATCCAGCAATCCCACTGCTGGATATATACCCAAAGGAATGGAAATCATCATGTTGAAGGGATACCCACACTCCCATGTTTATTGCAGCTGTATTTACAATAGCCAAGAATTGGAACCAACCTAAATGT
>NW_007734689.1:75293-80109 GCF_000696425.1 Galeopterus variegatus | reverse complement strand
CAGCTGTATTTACAATAGCCAAGAATTGGAACCAACCTAAATGTCCATTGCCAGATGACTTGATAAGGAAAATGTGGTATATTTACTCAATGTAATACTTCTTCGTCATAAAAAAGAATGAAATCCTGCAATTTCCAGCAACATGGATGAATTTAGAGAAAATTATGTTAAGTAAAATAAGCCAGGCACAGAAAGAGAAATACTGCATGTCCTTACTTATAAGTGGGAGCTAAAAATTGAAAAAATAAAAAAGAAAGAAAGAAAGATACAACAATCAAAATAATATGCTGAATTTTCAAAAGGAGAGAATAGAACTGAGGTTACCAGAGGTGGGAAAGGGGGAGAGGGAGGGGAAGTAAGGGGGGAATTGGTAAAAGGCCACAAAAAAATGATTGCAGTGTATATACTAATTATTAGTATGTTAGTGAATAATTAGTATATTAGTGAATATACTAATTATCTTGATTTGAGCATCACATATTGCACACAAGTATTGGTATTCAACTCTGTATGCCACGGATATATACCATTAACTGTGTTTCAATAAAAAAAATACTATAAAAATTAAAAATTAAAAAATGAAAAGAAAAGGAGTGGGCCAAGCTAATTTAATGTTAAGAGCATTTAATTAGTGTGATGCTGATGTTCCAGTTTGGCCTGGGAGGGCAGGGTCCCTGCACTACAAGGAGTCATATAAGGATCAATTTTGAAAGAAAGGGAGTGATTGAAATATGGGCCTCGGGTTTGTATCAGTGGTGTAGTTTCTTGCTCTAACATGTGTGGGGTGAGGTGCCATGGGAAAGGAGCTTTGTTGAAAATAGCAAAAGACACCACTTCCTGAAAAAAAATTTAAAAACTTCAGATGTGTTAATGTGGAATGGCCTACAATTTTCGCTGCAAAATCTCCACAAATTTTTT
Source organism: Galeopterus variegatus (assembly GCF_000696425.1). NCBI lineage: Eukaryota > Metazoa > Chordata > Mammalia > Dermoptera > Cynocephalidae > Galeopterus > Galeopterus variegatus. The sequence continues at coordinate 79,191 of NW_007734689.1, read as the reverse complement.
TCTACTGAACTTTTACTGGAACATGGATGTCATGCAATTTTTAATATTTCTGAAATCCATATCAATGACACTGGAGATTCTGTTTTAATACTCTAGAGAAAAGTTAAAATAGAATGTTATATGGGAAAAACGTAAGTAAGCTCTAAATATCCTAATCATATGTAATTTTTATTAAAATAACATATAAAGTTTCCACATAGTAAAAACAAAAAAGATATAGTTGTCTTTTCCTTTTAATTAAGCATTCTGAATAAAAACAGGACCTTAAAAAAGTTAAGGTGGTTGAGCATGAACATTAATTAAAATTCAAGTCATTATTGATACAAAAAATAATATTTCAAGTAAAATTTAAGGAGTAAAACTGTCTTAGGTTGGGTTTCCTATAATCAGACCCTGAGACTGAGATTTCCATGCAAGAGATTTATTGGGAAGTGTTCCCTGGAAGTAAGGGGAAACAAGATTGGGCAAAGGGTGAAGTTGAACTATAATGTCCCAATGGGGGACTCAGCCCATCCCATGGGATTATTTGGGTAGGAGGATGGGATTTAAAAACATTGAGTATCGATGTGATAGATAAGATTTAAACTCCTGCCTGGGACTGTCATTAGGCATTGTCCATGAAAACACAGCATAATTCTAACAATTAACTAATAAAAACTATGGTGTGTACTCTTAACCAGTTTCCACTCTAGTGATTCATAGGAGGAACCAGCGCTCTCTAATTCCCTCTGTAAGGACAGGGACTGGCACTCAGAGCACACTGAACAGAGTTGGCCACTCTGTCCGTGCTGATCCATTTCTGCTCCCAAAAGTTGAGTTTTGTGATTTCTGAGAGTCAGAATTGTTTGTTCCTTAACATATTTGTACCAGTTTTACATGTTAATAAAATTATGCTATTTACCTTAATATTAAATTAACCAGTGACATATGAGTGTGAAGAGAGAGAGAGAATTATCACAATGAAATTTAAATGTAATCTTTGTAAAGACAATAATGTCAAATTAGTTAATGATAAGAGATTGGGAAAAATAATGAAATCTATAGTATTTTGCTCATGAGTGTCAAGTTCTCACCCACGGCAAAGAAAGAAAAATTATGGGTATACTTTAGATAAAAAATGTGGCTTTGGACCCTTGCCAGTGTTCCTACAGTGAGGGAAAGGGCAATGGCCTTTCACAAGATTGGTTAAGTACATTTTTATTAATTTAAGTTAAAATATAATGCTTACAACATAAATGTATCTTTTTCCTCCTCTTAACTGACATTTCTGATTAGCCCATTAATTAGCAATTTTGATTGTGTTGAGTAAGACTTTTACTGTATTGTAAGACGTGTGCTAAGTACGACAGGGCCTCACGGTACCTCCCCCCAAGGAGCTCAGGAGTGTAGTCCTAACGTTATTAGATAAAGAATTTATGTCTTCCAATAATTCCTTTACCTGAGGCAAATCTCCTTTCCCTCATTTGTGTAGTAGAAGCAAAGAAAATATTTTCACTTTTTAGCAGCACCCTTCCTTTGAGAATATCAAAGCTCGTTACAGGGACAAATTTCTAAAGAAGCAATAATGCTCATTGCATAGAGGTGGATAGAGGTAGTGTGTTTATCGTCTTCTTCCTAAGGATGTTAGAGCCATGCTGAGCTAACCGATGTCTCAGGAGAATTATGTTTCTGCTAATCTCCCTGTCACACTGCGTCCTGTTCATTATTCTTAACAATTCCCAGTATTACTGAGAACTGTGGGAGCATGAAAAGGGCGCTTATTCATGAGCCAGGACACGCGGGCTCAGACCTTAGCAGTGCTGCTGACTCCTTATGGGACCGTGGACACTTAGGCAGCCTTCCTGTGTGTGTCTCAGCTCCTGAATCTGTAAGATGAGAATGACAGTGCTTGTCATACCAGCAAACCAGATTGGGGAAAAAAGTGTTTGACAAAACACATACAGATACTGTTGCTGCAGGTAATGAAACAACAGTGGCCTACAGGTTTCGTTTTGTTTCCTTTATTCCCATTTCAGAATTCCAGCTTTTCGTTATATTTTTGATCATGTGTTAATTTATAGGTTCTCGTTTACACATTCATTATTGAGACCAGAAGTGAAAGTTCTTCACGTGCTCTTATCCCAATTTAGCCCACTTACCACCTTTACCATTTTCCAACCATGGTCCCTGAGTCAGAATAAGAAACATAAGGAAAGGGACAGACTACAGTCAGGATAACATACTGTGCTCTCAACTATAAGACACCAGTAAGTCGTCGCCATTTTCTAAAGGTATGAGTATCTCATTGTTATTTCTTTACTTATTCACAGAAGTATTGCTGATAATGGCAAAAAAAAAAAAAAAGTGAAATATACTAAATCTCCAACAATAGAGGATTGCTCAAATAAATAATGGTATTAGTAAAATAAAAGGCCATTAATAAAAGATGTTGTAGACGGATATTTATTGGTATAGAAAGACTAGTTGTGATAAGTGAGAAAGCCACCCCAAAAGAGTAATGTACAACACAAGTCATCATTATTAAAAAAAATCCATTTGAACAAAAAATATCTGGAAGGGTATATAGTGGCTATCTCTGGGTGGTGGAATTACAGAAATTGAAATTTTCCTCTTTTATACTTATCTGCATTTTCTAATTTTCTTTTTTTTTTTTTCCTTTTTGTCTTTTTTCATGACCGGCAACGGGATCGCAACCCTCGGTGTTGCTCCCTGCACCTTGCTCAGCCAGTGAGCGGGAACCGGTCTGTATGTGGTATCCGAACCCTCGGCGGGAGCGCTGCCGCGCTTCTCAAGTGGCGCACTGTAGCAGTGCGCCACCGGGCCGGCCCGATTTTCTAATTTTCTATAGTGGGTATATGTTGCTCTTGGTGAAAGAAAAAACTGATTTAAATTAAATAAAATCCTGTTGCAAAAGTTACTTGTAGGAATAAAGAATATTTTGGAAAAAGGACTGCCAACTCTAAAAAGTTAATTAAGGGAGATTTTTTTTCAAAAATAGAAAGGATGAATTTCTTTTAAAGGGTGGAGTCACTTTATAACAAATGTTTGAAATAAACAACTATCAATTGCAAACCTTTTTCTTCTTAGCTGAATTCTACCTTAAACTGCTTCTGAAAGTGACTCAGAGCATGGTAAATAGGCATGATACTTTGAAATATCTAAATTAAACAATCATAAGTAATAACATAAAATTATCTTTTTCCTTTTTGACTTGCCAAAATATGGCCCAGAAGTACGTTGCCTTTAAAAAAGAATCACTTAGCAAATATTTATTGAATCTACTCTGCGTCAGCCATTGTGTGCTCTGTGCTGGGAATGTACCAATGAATGAAGTGCCGAAGTCCCATCCCTCAGAAAATCTTACGTTCTAGTTGGATGACATGAAAGAAATAATTATAAAAATGATGAATCTCACAAAAGGGGAAACATGGGATGTGAAGGGGTAGTTAATCTGGTCTGCAGCATCTGTCCTATGTACCAGACATTTAAACAGATCTGAGGCATGAGTAGGTACTAACTAAGCAGAGAATAGTCACAGAAAAGTAGGATTCCTAATAGGGGGAATGGTATATGCTAAGGTACTGAGATGACATTTTGCTATAATAATATGGCCCAACCAACCATCCACAACTTTGGCTTGAAATAAGCATTTACTTCTCCCACGTGGGTTGAGGGTCAGCTGCAATGGGCTGCGCTTGGCTGGACTCCAGGGTAGAGGTCTCTCTCATAGGTTGCTCATCCTCTTTTGACCAATTGCTTCTTGGAACATGCAACTTTCATAGCACATGACAGGAGCTCACAAGCTCAAATGAAATCACACTAGTGCATTTAAGGTTTTCATGACCGGCAACGGATCGCAACCCTCAGTGTCGCGCCCGTACCGGACCGGGACCGGCAA
>NW_007734689.1:50466-74316 GCF_000696425.1 Galeopterus variegatus | reverse complement strand
CGGTCTGTATGTGGGATCCGAACCCTCTCAAGCGGCGCACTGTAGCAGTGCGCCACCGGGCCGGCCCAGAAGTACGTTGCCTTTAAAAAAGAATCACTTAGCAAATATTTATTGAATCTACTCTGCATCAGCCATTGTGTGCTCTGTGCTGGGAATGTACCAATGAACGAAGTGCCGAAGTCCCATCCCTCAGAAAATCTTACGTTCTAGTTGGATGACATGAAAGAAATAATTATAAAAATGATGAATCTCACAAAAGGGGAAACATGGGATGTGAAGGGGTAGTTAATCTGGTCTGCAGCATCTGTCCTATGTACCAGACATTTAAACAGATCTGAGGCATGAGTAGGTACTAACTAAGCAGAGAATAGTCACAGAAAAGTAGGATTCCTAATAGGGGGAATGGTATATGCTAAGGTACTGAGATGACATTTTGCTATAATAATATGGCCCAACCAACCATCCACAACTTTGGCTTGAAATAAGCATTTACTTCTCCCACGTGGGTTGAGGGTCAGCTGCAATGGGCTGCGCTTGGCTGGACTCCAGGGTAGAGGTCTCTCTCATAGGTTGCTCATCCTCTTTTGACCAATTGCTTCTTGGAACATGCAACTTTCATAGCACATGACAGGAGCTCACAAGCTCAAATGAAATCACACTAGTGCATTTAAGGCCTCGTGTCATGTTCAGGAACATTTCATTGTCTAAAGCAGGTCATATGCCAAGCCCAAAATCAATTGGGATGGGGAAATTATTTCACCTATAGTGAATGGTCCTTCAGAGTCACATAACACAGAATGTGAATGAATAATTTAATATAAGAAAGATGTAAAACACTGTTAACAATGACTCAATCAACTACACCTGTATTTTTCCAGGAACCCATTGCCAGTGTGTCTAAAATGTAACGGGGAAGGGGTTCTACTAGTTGCTCTTTAATCGGCTATCCTTGGGAACGTCTTGTTGTAGAGATTATACATATGTATTTGAGCTTACTCCAAAAGATAATGATTACCCAACTTCTACCTAAACTTCATTACCAAAGAGTTGAACAACATTGGAATACCATGATTATCCCACAAAGCTCGTAGAATGCCCATTGAATTAAATGTTCCTCCTCAGTTACATACCAAGCATTGGGTCTCCGTAAGAACAGCACATTCAGAAGCTTTGCCTCTGAGGCAGTGAAACTAGTGTGTGAGCCCTGAGCAAACAGCACTAAATTTGGTTGCTACTCATTCTCGTGGAATGAAGGTCAGCTATTTTATACACAGTGAATAAGAAAAAACAGTCATAAAACGTGAGGAAACATCTAATTTGACTGCTTTATCCCATGAAATATGATCTATTTAGTCAGATCATTTTGATAGTGTTACAAGAATAGTTCAGTTTATTTTTACTCATTGCTGTACAGATACATTCATTCGCTTTGCAAGTGCTTAGGTCTAATGCCTGAAGGAACAGGTGTGGGGACAGGAGCTGGCCAAATATAAACTTGTACAGTTCGTGTGTTTAACAAGCATGGGCTTTTTTTTTTAAATGAAATAAAATTCATTCCACACAGATAGCTCCTATATTATTAGCTGACATGGTATATCCTGCCAGAGAAACTGTATTCGTGTCAGTTGAGGTGGGTTTTTTTCCTTTCATTGTTAAGAGATTAAGTAGAAATCACTACCTCCATGACTGTTCTGCTCTGAAGCCAAATTTTTACCTTCATTGGTTAAAAGCTCAATTTCATAATCTTGAGGATTTAAAATAGAATCTGTAAGTCTTTCTGACAACACATTTCCTATAAAAACATGATTTTCGTTAGCTAGCTCACAGTAAATTTCATTATAAAGCATGTGTCATTTCGAAGGAAATCAGTGGTTGTAATAAATATGATGGATTTGGAGCCATTCTGTCCCCTTCATTTTTCTCATAGTTATGTTAAGCTGTCTGTTTGGTTGCGTTATTGTATTGCATTACTCAGTTCGCAAAACTGCATTTGCGAAAGACTGTGGTTTTCTGGTTTCCTCCTGATAGAGTATGATTCTTCTTATTTAAGCACCTTTCCATGTTCATGTGGGCTCTCCTGCTCTTTTAGCCTGGTACCCCTTTGAAAGTCAGTGTCATGTGTACATTCCAAGTAACCACAGCATTTGGACAGGGCCATCCCTTACACATTCCCTAAGCGGAAAGGCAGGTGATGGGAAGAAAAACACCCTGACTGTTGGAAAGAAATGCAGTCCCTAATTGCTTCCTGATGGTTACACTTTTAAAGGTGCTACAGGAATCACCTTTCTTGTGTGTCTGCTGAGGTGTCATTCACTGCATTTAAGAGGCATTGATTTCCATGAGTGAATCAGGGGGCTTGATTACAGAGGACCGGTGGACCATGCTCCAGCTTAGTTCATGAGTTCTGTCCACAGGTCTGTCCTTTCCCAATGGGCTATTCTAAGAAATTGATTTACTTCTTTTTTCCTTCGGAAAGAAAAGAATAGCAATATTATTCTTACTGCAGCTTTTAAATGTTTAAATAAAAGTTGTAACTGCATTGTAAAATCAATTTGATAAATATTTCTCATCCAGTTCCTCTCCCTTCCATAGAACTGACCTGTATACCTAAACTGATCAAATTAACTGTTTTGCTATTGTATAGACCCAAACTCAGTAGAATTACAACCTCAATTGATATGGACATATGACTGTTAACCCTTAAAAAGTTTAAAGCTTTAAATATCAGCTGATATAGCTTTCTTTAAAAATGATAGGATTATGTCAGATATCTTTTTCAGGATGGGATCAGGTTTAAATTAAAATTCACTTTGTGTATTACTGGATAAAGTCATGCAGTTTTATATATTTTATTTTTAACAATTCCTTAAAATGAAGAAAAATAGTTATATATATTTTATTATTTATTTATTTATTTTGGTGGCTGGCTGGTACGAAGATCCAAACTCTTGACCTTGCTATTACCACACTGTGATCTAACCAACTCAGCTAGTTTTATGCATTTAGATATAACTCAGCCTGCTATAGGGAGAGGACTTGAAGCTTAAAGACCTGAGTATAAATTTTGTTCCTTTCGAGTCGTGTAATCTCCCAAAATCCAACAATACTGAGTCTTATTTGTAAATTGGACCAATACCTGTTCTCCCTACCTTGTGTTTATAAGATACAAATGGTGTAATGGGTATGGAAGCTGTTTAAAAACTGTAAAGGGCCATATAATGTGGTTTAAAAAAAATTTAGACATCCTGCTTTGACTGTTCTTGATTGATAACAGTTAACTGTTAATTATTTGATATATTGAGATTTCTGGCCAAGACAGGAAAACGGGAAAAAAAGGGAAAAGGAGAGAAAAAAGGAGAAAAGATTGGATGAGCAGATTTAATCAACAGACAGACTAAAATAGGAGACTTCAGCAAGGATGGCAAATACCTGATCACTTTCATAAAATTATTATTATTTATCAACTTTATCAAAGCCACCTAGAAAATATAGTAAAAAAATAAGATATCATTCTCCAAACATAGTGTGTAGAAAATAACCTAAAAAAAGAATAATTGTACATTTGAAAAGATATGAATAAATGGAAAGATATAACACACCTTTGACATGTAAATATGTTAATTTCCCTCGAAATTAACCTAAAAATTCAATGTAATTTCAGACAGTGGAATTATGGCTAAGTTGTTTTTTTGAGGACCTGCACATACTTATTCTAAAACTTCTGTGAAGAAGGGGGCTGGCCTTTTAGTTTAGTTGATTGGAGCGTGGTGTTATAACACCAAGGTCAAGGGTTCAGATCCCTGTACTGGCCAGCTGCCAAACAAAAATAAATAAATAAAGTAAAATTTATGTGAAGGAATAAAGGTTAATGTTGCCTAAGTCCACTCTGAAAAGGAAGAATAAAGAGGAGGGACTGGGGCCGGCCCGTGGCTCACTCAGGAGAGTGTGGTGCTGATAACACCAAGGCCACGGGTTCGGATCCCTATATAGGGATGTCCGGTTAGCTCACTTGGGAGAGCATGGTGCTGACAACACCAAGTCAAGGGTTAGGATCCCCTTACTGGTCATCTTTAAAAAAAAAAAAAAAAGGAGGGACTCACCCTTCCAGATAAAACCAGTATGGAACTGGTGTATAGTCAAATAGGCCTGTGGAAAAGAACAGGGGGTCAGAAACAGACCCATATGGGAATATGCTTTGGGATAGACATGGCACCATATGTCAGTGGGACAAGGATGGATTGCCTAAGCTGCACCAATGAGTTTCCTGGGGTGGAACAGCTCATAATATGAAAAACAAAAAAAAAAGCAAAAAACATTTGTTCACTATCTCAAGCAGATACAAAAGAGAAATCCAGTGTGAAAGAAAAAATATAAAAATCCAGTGTGAAAGAAAAATCTAAAAGAAGATACTGAAGGTGTTGAAAAAGATCCTCCACACACAAACCAGAAGTTGAAAATTTAATAGATTTGACCACATTTAAAAAATGAAGAATATCTGTTAAAGGACAGGCACCATAAGCAAAGTTAACAAAAAGGTGATGAGATGGGAAAGGATTTATAATATCTAAAACCTAAAAGAGATAAATACCTAGAATATGCTAAGAAGTTTCAGTTTTTTGTTTTTGTTTTTTGTAAAATGGGGACAATAATAATAATAGAAAGTTAAGTGCTTAGCACAGAGCCTGCCATGCGGTTAATGTTACTGTTTGCTATTACTAGTTATCTGTTTTTGTCCTCTGTGACAAATGTGTCCTCTGTGATTTTGTGTTGAGCCATGGTATCTGGGCCCTGAATTTCTGGTTTCTGCAAGGTTTTGTGTTGCTAGCTTGTGGAGCTACTTACTAGTTATCTGTTTTTGTCCTCTGTGACAAATGTGTCCTCTGTGATTTTGTGTTGAGCCGTGGTATCTGGGCCCTGAATTTCTGGTTTCTGCAAGGTTTTGTGTTGCTAGCTTGTGGAGCTAAAGAGAAATGTATGTACAAATATCGTGCCAGCCTCAATAGCCACAAACCCTGTTTGATGAATGCCCCTTGATAACACTAATGAAAAGAAAACAGAGAATAACAGTGGCAGTTCCCATGACCCAGAAGTGAGGAATATGCTGTGTGCCCCATGACAGCCGTGGAGCTGACTGCCGGGGACACCTGCCAAGTGATGCAGCAAGAAGAGTATGTTTCATGGCTTGAGGTGTGAATCTTGTGACTGTTGTATTCCATCCTGCCTGAGGCTGGGGCCTGAGGGTGCTGTGTCCAGAGAACAGAAAACAAGGTGAAGCAGCTTCCTACTCTTTAGCTCTTTGTCCAGGGGCAATGTATGAGCGCTGAATGGGCCAGCCCTTTCCTGTTGGGCTGCTGGGCACTCACTCCCATTCCCAAGGGCAAATTAGCCACAGAGAGATGGCTTTGCTCATTGCCAACCAAACCTTCTCTCTGAAAGCAGAGCTTCGTCTTTTTTTGCTTTATGACCTCAGCTTCAGGGAAGGCTTTGGCTCCCCAAGTGTGGCCCAAAAACTTGGATGATGATGCACGGGGCAGAAGGCAACAAGATGCACTCAGCAGGAGTGACTGGAGCTGGGTCCACTCCTTGGGCTTCGGGGTGGATAAGGCCAGCCAGCCAGGACCATCCTGCTGATAGGGAAGGAAGGGAAACTAATGATAACTCCCTACCAGGTACTGTTGCACACACTGTCTCCTTCAATGTCCTGCAAACCTGTGAAATGAACATTCTTATCTCTGTTTTACAGATGCAAAAACTAGAGCTCAGAGAGGGAAAGTTGTTTGCTCAAAGTTACCCAGCTTGTAAGTGACCCACTGGGATTTAAACCCCAGGTCGTTGATTCTAAAACCCACAGGTGTTTGTTTTGTTTCCACTGTACCATTTTCTATCTCTGTAGACTCTGGAGTGAAGGTGGGTGGAGGCCAGATGGATGTCACAATAGGCCCTTGAACCTGAATCTGTGGTTTGGTGGACTCCAGGGAAGAAAGTGTGGCCAGTTCCGTTCTTATCTGATCTTGGCAATAGTTCAGTTAGGTTATAGAAAGAAAGATAATTAGACTCCCCAGTGCTGTGTTTAAACATGTGCTCCTGTGGTCAGCTGGTTTTAGGTGTGGCTTTCGTATCTCAGCAGAAACTCTGTTCCTATGAAATAACTATATCCTTAAAGCGTTGAACTTTGCTCATCATTCGCAGAAGATGGCACTTCCAGGAGATATGCTTTACAACATGGGTGGAGTCCCTGTCCAGGAAGGAAACCAGGCAGGGCCTTCATTGCAGGCAAGACCTTGTTCTCTGACCCACCAGCCAGGTGGAATATCATTTTTCTGCTTTTGGGATCTGATGCTTTGAAGAACTGGCTTTATTAGCCATTAACAGAGATGCATATGTCCAAATACCTGCAAATAACTTTTTTTTTCTTGTGCTTGAGAGATCACAGGTATTTTTGTACTGGTGCTAATGGAGTTCAAAAGGATTGCTGTATCTGTGTGCTCTTGACCCTGTGTCTATGGTCCATGGCAATGATTAGTGATGATAATAATCATGATAGTGATATAGCAAACCATTCAATGTGTATTTTATGTTTATAACAACCCTCTGAAATATGTGCCATTTAGGATTGGTTTGATTGTAAGTAGCAGAAACCCAACTTCAATGGCTTACTAAATGAGGGATTTACTTTTCTCATGTAATAAGAAGTACAGCTGTAAGCACTTCAGGGTGAGTATAGGGGCCCCATAATGCCACCAGGAACCTTCTGTGAAAGCTTTTTTCCTCATGTGTACAACAACATGGCTATTCTACTTTGTGTATCACAACTGATTTTTAGGAGAAAGGAGGAAGAAGGGCAAGGCTAAGTGGCAAAAACTGAAAAGGTGAATGCAAGCTGAATATGCACCCTCTAACAAGCTTTCTGAGAAATGTCAGTTTGTACTTCCACTTGCAACTTATTTTTCAAAACTGTCTTGCATGACCACATCTAGCTGCAAGGGAGCCAGGTAATCCAAGAGTGTTTAAGTGAGCCCCTTGTTTAGTAAGAAAGGAAGACTGCCTATTGGCTACATAACTAGTAGTGCCTACCTCAAGTAGTTAATGTTTGTTAAAAAATGTATAAACAAGGAAAATGAAATTAGAGAAGTTAAGTGTTTGCCAAAGATCAGCCAGCCAGAGAATGACAGAACCCTCATCCGAGTTCAGGTATTTGTGACTATGAAGCCACATTCCTAAATGCTGTGATAAAATTTGTTCTTTATGCTTGGTGTTGTTTGGGCTGGAGAATAGAGGACTTTATGGAACAGGAAGGAAGATTGAGTTTTCAACTTTTTGAGATAGCATTAAGATCAACATACAAAAGATATGGAAAGGCAGGATTATTATAAAAGGCAGGGAAGTGTTTTATAACAATTAGTAATTAACTGTCATATGGATTGTGTAGCAAACTCTATTATCTGGAAAATTTGTGTAGAGATTAGATTACCTCTTAGAGCAGATCCCTGAACTGACTGGGAATTTGGATCTATTGTGTTTCCAGATTCTAGGTCTATGAAACAAAAGCTGCTGAAATAAAATAATTATGACAAAAGGAGGGCTTTCAGATTCAGCATAGACAACTCCTGATTTGTCAGAACAAGAGTGACCATATAATGAATTATGGTCCTAACTGGGGTATATTTTAGAGTAAAAAGAGGATTTATTAGTAATTATGCTGCAACAAAAGGCAAATATTGGGATTGTCACAGACCAACTGGAAGCTGTGGTTATTTTAGTCATAGGCTCCTGATGAATAAAGAAATGGAGAGGCCTGAACTTCGTAGGTACTGACAGCTGGGAGAATGGCCAGAAAGAACAGACACCTCCAAGCCAGAATCCTTCACTTCTGTAGGCTGAACCTTTGAAGAAACCCTGTCTGTGATGGACTTTGGTGATAGGTGTTGAAATCTGATGGTCAGGAGCAATGTGCAACTACTAAAAACATGCATCTCACACAGACCCTTTTGCCCTGACTCTCCTTTAGCATGACTCATTTTTAAGAGACACTGAGCTCAGATAATGCTGTGTTCTATACTGAGTCATAAACCTGGCCCTTTCTAGGCTGAGAAGGAAACTGGATTTCACATATCTTGATAGCCTTCTCAGCTTTTAAAAACTGCTTTTCTGGTTTGCTCAATGACCTTGGACAAGTCACAACCTCTCTATGGTTTGGCTTCTCCTTTAGTGGAAATAAAATGGAAATAATAATTACTCAAGAGAAAAAATGATTCAAGATATTCCAATGAAAGATGGCACATGGAACCGAGTGATATTATTATTTTTATAACAGTTATTAGCAGAGCTGCTTCGTGTCCCATCCCCTCTCATTAGGCCACAGGGCATGGAATAAACACAGGTTTGGCCAGTGACTGGTATTTGATGATGTTGGCACCGGAGATGAAGGGGAGGAATTTCTCTCTGGCTTGTGTTTTGCTATTAACCTGCTCATGTCTGGACCTCAATGCCTGCTAATGTGGAAACTGGAAACCAGAGGGAATCTCAGCTATTTGTTTCATAGCAGAGGCTATTAAGAAAACCTTTTAATAATGGTGCTATTAAAATACTGTTTTTATTCCTTCTTTAATTCCTTTATTCAACAAACACTGATTGTGTGTCCCTGTGTGCAAGGTTCTGTTTCCCAAGCATAGAGCAAGATGCATAATGACAAGCGTTCAGCTCTTCAATGTGTGTTGAATCCAGACATTTGTGAGGTGTGAGGTTTGGAGAGCTGGTCTCCTGCTGCAGTCTTGCATCTCTCCTTCTATCCTGGTGGCTGAGAGACATTTCTAAGACCCAAACTATTCTTATTACCCATTTCCTAAAGGAAGAAGACCAAATTCCTTAGAATGATGTAAAAGCGTCTTCAGAACTTGGACCCTGTTCCCTTTTCTGACTCTTCTGTCACTGAGCCCTGTTTGGACCTCAATTTCCAGCTCCTGGGACTTTCCTACCAGTCCCTGAATGTGCAGCTCTTTCCTATCTCTAGGTCAGGGGTTGGCAAACATTTTCTGTAAAGGGCCAGATAGCAAATACTTTTGGTTTTCTGGGTCATGTGGTCTCTCTTTCAACTACTCACTGCTGCTGTTGTGGTGTGAAAGCAGCCACAGACAAAATGTAAGTGATTGAGCACGGCCATGTTCAAATAAAACTTTATTTACAAAAGCAGGAGGCAGGCTGGGTTTGGTCCACAGATTGTAGTTTGCTGATCTCTGATATAGGCCTTTGCTCATGCTCGGCCATGTTCAAATAAAACTTTATTTACAAAAGCAGGAGGTAGGCTGGGTTTGGTCCACAGATTGTAGTTTGCTGATCTCTGATATAGGCCTTTGCTCATGCTATGGTCTTTCATTTATCTACATAAACACCTCTTGTTCCCCCATTCATCTGGCCATTACCCATTCAATTGTCACCTCAAGTCTAAGACCTTTCCCTGCTACTCTGGGTAGAACTGGTCATTCATGCCACTGTACTCTGTACATATCACATCCACAGGTAATAGAAAACTCAACCTGTGTTTTCTCCCCTAACCTGATCGTAAGCTTCATTCACTCACTCATGCATGCATGCACGCATTCACTAATTTACTCATTTTACAATATTTTATGAGTGCCCACTATGAGGCAGAGTTGATGACTTTTTAGTGTTTGTGCAACATCTAGCTAAAAGTCTGCCACATAAAACATCCCTAACACATGCTTGTTGAATGAAAAGAGGTAGATCTCAGTAAAGAAGTCCATTGTGAAAGATACATTTATGTCTTTGTTGTAAGTGCCCAAAGGTGGGATATTGTCTTTACTGATTTTGAAACCTCTCTGTTGTGTGAAGGGATTTGGTCAGTTGCTTGCATTTGGAGATTTTCTCTCAAGGTTTGTGTAGCCTGGTCTGGAGTAGTTTGGTGGCTCCCCACTGTTGTCCATTCTTATCCCCTTTCCTAGGCCCCAGGGTCCTGCTTTCTGGTGACCTCTTATGTCAGGACTAAGAGTAGTAGCACCAACTTCTAACTCTCACCTGGACAGGTGACTGACTCAAGTGAGTTTGAGGTTTACCAACAAAGTGTCAACACGGCACAGTGTGTTTCTTATTTTTATTTTTAAATAGAGCATCTGTTTTTTCCATTGCTTCCTGAGATGGTAGGGCTATCTGGGTTAAGGAATTTAAACAACTCACAGCATAGGGATATTGAAATAGCTTCTTTGTGGAGTCTAAATCTATTTTTCTTTTGTCCAGTCTCTGGTTTTTTGAGTGATTTTTGAAGTATGTGTAAAAATGAAGCTTCTTGATTATTCATATTGCAGGAATTATTTCATGGATTTATGGAGGAGCCAAAAAATATTTTAAGTAGGGCTTAAGCCATCTTCTTAAATTTGCAACCCATTCTAAATATAAGCAGAATATTTATTTAATGGGTTGTCAACAGTGGAACCAAAATGACTTAATTCAGTTTCAACCTGGTCAGATGTAGATTTTCAGTTGTTACCAGGAAGGTTATGTGTTTATAGTAAGAGGCAGAGAAAAGAAAATGGTTACAGCTGGTTACAAAACAAACAAAAAACCTCCACACTGTTTCTCATGTTACAAGAGCAAATAGGAAAGGAGGCCCAACTCGGGATTGTAGCCAAGAGTGTGTTGAGAAAACACTAGAGAAACTGGAGAATGTTCTATGTCTCCACTTTTTTAAAAATAAGAAGCCAGTAAGGGAAGTGGCAGTTGAAAAGTATACAAGGTTGTCTGTTCACTAACTCATCCCCACAGGTAGTAGAAAATTAAAGTTTCATTGTGCTGGTTTTCTTCATTAATGCATCAATAATACGCCTGACCTGACACTTTAAGACTGAATACTTTAGTGAGGGAACCAGGTGAGAAGAAAGGCTGCACCCGTGTTGGGGGGCGGGGGAGGGCAGGGACCTTTGGTTACAAAAGAAACATACAGAGTGTTGCTAACTGATCAGGGCCACAAAGGGTGGTAAACACAGCCAGGGCAAGTGGAGAGTGTGCGCAGCATTAGTGAGCTAACCTCATTGCAACAAACACTCATGCAATGAGGTGGTAAGGAACTTCTGGCAAGTTCCTCATTTAGTAAGCTGTTGTCACAGTATATTTTGAATAGATTCATAACAATGTGTGTGCGTGCATGTTTTCGGTGGGCAAGACATTGGCAAATGTCCTTATTTCACAAATAAGTACGCTGTTTGCTTGCCTGAGGTATTAAAGTTGAAACTAAAATACTGTCTTCACAATAGTTTCTGCCACAAATTAATACTTTACTTTTGGTAATTCTCATCAAAAGTTAAGAGTCGCCATAAGAATTAAAATTCATATATCCTTTGATTCTGCAATTCCACTTAAGAAACTGATTTTATAGTCCTATTCATGCATATGTGCAAAAATATGTTTGTGGGAATAAAAAATTGGAAACAACACCATTACGTATATCAGAAGGGGCTGGGTAAATTATGGGACATCCATGTTATGGAATGTAGTAGAGCTGTATAGATTTGCAAGAAACCTTACAATATCTGTTAAGTTTCACTAGGGAACATAGTCATGTGTAAGAAAAGGGAGGGGGCATGATACGTATATGTACATATATACATGCCTATATACATAAAATACTTCTAGAAGGATACCCAAGAAATTTAACACTGGATGACTCTATGGAAAAGATTGGGAGATTGGGTTTCAGAGATCAATAGAAATTTACTTCCATTCCATACCATTTTGCATTGTTTGAAATTTTTATTAGGCAGGTACATAAATCATTTTTCAAAAGATTTTTTATGGAAATGTCATTCTTCCCAATTAATTGTGGTTTTGCTGGTGATGGTATCAGTGCCCAATGAAATAGACTGAAATATATGTTCTGATTCATAGACTAAATATGGTTTAAAACCTTATGGAAGAAGGCATTTTTCAGTTAAATGTATATTTGGAAAGAGTATTTCAGTAACTAATGAATAATAGAAAACATTGATTCAGGTTACTATTTTTATGCTTCCAGTTTAGAATCCTAGAACTTGTGCGGAAAGCCCAGCACCTTTCTTCAGGAAGTCAAGGCAAGGGCTCTTTCATGTTGACAGATCATCCTGACTTAAAGCCGACAAAATCATTAAGCAAAATTTCCAGCTTCTTTTGTATACTCAGTTCCACAGCTCTGAAGGAGTCATCCTTGCCATGTCTCTCGTTGCCTGTGGATGTCTATCTAAAGAATGTTTGGAAGGATAAACACCCACTGATTTATTTACATTAAATAATACCCTGCTCACTCCTAGGAGCCAATAAAGTCAGTGGCCTTTAGAAATCAGTCCCATGACAGCAATTTAGCAACTTCCCTCTGAAGTCAGGCTTACCGGTGGAAAAATAAGTACAGAAGACTGGCCAACACACGTTCTTTTGTGAGACCTGCCACTGAATCAACACTTGCTGTTTTGGGGGAGGAATATAACAGTATGCCTTTCATTTAAACTTTTTATTAGCTTGTGTTATCTCTTGTAAGGTCAGGTTTATTGCTTACTAACCCTTTATTCGTCTATGCCTTCTCTTTTCTCAAACAGACTGTAAGCTCTGTAAGTGCTAGACCGGTGTTATTAATTCATTTGTTAATTTACTGAACAAATATTTAATGCACAGCTACCACATGTGTGATGATTTGCTAAGCCCTAAGGGATGCAGAGATGAATAAGACATATTCCTTGTTGTCAAGGTGCTCACGGTCTTCTAGTGTCTTCACAGTCTGATAGTCTTATTCAGATTTGTGCCTCCCAAGGTGATTGATACAGAAAGGGCTCAAGAAGGTGCTTAATAAGTGTTGGTTGATTGAGAAATTACACAAGCTGTGAACCCAGAATGGTGCCATGATATTGTGGGTGTGCATTAAATTTTTGCTGATGAGCTTTTAGTAAATCACCAGACAATTTCTCAAGATCTCTTTAATAATAGTGTTTAAAAGTGTAATTTTTTTCTTTCTTAGAAGTTTCTGACCCTGGGAATGGAATCTCTTTTAGGGCTAACACAGAGGACAACAATTATTCTGGCCCAACAATATCCTGGACTATAAACTCCTTAGGAAGTGGGCTCACTTTTCACATGGGCAGACAGCTATTCACTAACAAAGGGGCACAGGAAGAAGGAAGGAGGTCAGAGAAGGTAACATTTCCCGAGTGCCCACTCAAGGCCTGGAACTCCACATGTGTCACTTCCTTTAGTGATCAACCATCTGAAGAATACAGTGAGACTGACGTGGAGAAAAAGAAATAAGCATTTTTGGTACTGGTCTGAAGGTTAGTAGGTGATGGATATAGTTATATGTGTATAGGCTGTATTTATAATTTACAATTAAATAAAGATTTATTAAGCACTCTATGTGATAGGTGCCCAAAACCATTCAGGCATGGTTTGTGCCCCCGAGGAGGCAAATGATATAAGGAAACACATTCAGAGTTAAATAACCACATGAAAATTATGTAACATTTTATATTTTAGAGCTGGCTGGATTCACAGTGAACATTTAATCCAGAGTTTCCTAAAATTGCATATACGTCATAGGTGGCATGTAAGATAATTTGAGTATTAAACAAATGTTAAAAAATTTCATCAGGTATTTACTTTAACATGCATAGAAAAACTTATAATTAGCATTTTCAAACCCTTGAATCCCCAGATATTACTGTGAGGCTACATATAAAAATGAGTTGATTTAAAGATTATCTAAAGGTAAATATCAAGTAAGTAGCCATGTATAGGGATGTGGAACAGGGTATGGCAAAGATTCTGCAAGTGTTATTTGAATGACCTGAGTTTGGGGAATGCAAACCAAATTTAATCTCTGGGATGCAGAGAGGTTAAGTGGGTTGCCCAAGGTCATGAAGCCAGCAGAGATCAAGGACCAGAATGCGGTCACCTGACTGGTCCTCTGTCCCACATCCTCATTCAATTGCTACTTCCTCTTTTGCAGATGAGGAAACTGTGGCCTGAATAACAAGTCCTCTTTTTTGGATGCAAAGTAGAAAGCATAGAGTTGGCTTCACAAAAAATCAAAGTTAATATTTACAGCATGCTTACTGTGCATGTCAGTATTATAAAGATTTCATACATATTAAAATTTATGTTAATCCCTGTAGTGGATTGAATTATGTCCCCCCCCCAAACTCACTGAAGTTTGAATTGTGTCCCCCAAGTTTTATGTATTAGAAACTTAGCCCCCACTGTGACTGTTAAGAGGGTGGGAAATCCTATTATGGTAATCGAAAGGTGGAACCTTGAAGAGGTGATTGGATTGTAGGACCATGCAGTGGTGAATGGATTAAAAATGGTGGTCAGGGGCATGGTTCTAAGGGCTTTAAAAGAAGAGGAGAGTCTGTCTGTCTCTCTCTGCTTTCTCTGCTTCCACCATCTTGCAATGTGAGACCCCTGGGTCACTGTCACCTCCACCAGATGGACTTTGGACTTCCCAGCCTTAGAAACTGTAAGCAATAAATTTCGTTTTTCTTTATAGATCACCCAGTCTCAGGTATTTTGTTATAAGCAACACAAAACGAACTAATACAATCCCCAAACCACTCTGAGATGTACTTAGATATTACTACCAACCCTCTTTTCATGTGAAGAAACTAAGGAATGCAGATCAAATAGCTTTCTTAGATTATGACTTGCAGAGCTGGGATTTGAACCCAGAAATTTGTCCCTTCAACCATTTACACACACAGCTCACCAACAATAAGAGATGAAAGAGGCAACTTGTCTACCTGGTGAAATTGGAAAGATTCTTCTGGGAGTCTTACTTCCCTGTCCCCTCCTGCTTCAGATCCCTCACTGAGTCCCTCTCTCATTTCATGGAAGACATCAGCTCTTCACACCATCACTTCTTACTGTGCAGAAACTCCTGAGTGAAATCCATGATTACCAAGAGCAATCCTTTTATAAGAATGATATATTACATCACTATGATGAGAACTATAAAGAAATAGTCCCACTCCCATAGTTGAGGAGAGGGAAAGAGTCCTAGGAGGTGGATGGAAGGAGGGATAATTTGGGGACATGGAAGGGCTGAGAGTGACACAGGAAAGAAGGCCCAAGTAGGACTGGCTCAGTGCACCACAGGGGGCCACCAGGTGTTGAGAAGTCCTGCGGGGTGCCTAGCATTTGGCACAGCACCGGGCATAGAGCAGGTGCTCAAAAGCTTTGTTGAGTGAATGGAAGCCTGGATGGAAACAAGCCAGGCAGGGAGGCAGGCAGGAGTACAGTGATTGGAGGTAAGAGGGCACCAGACACACACTTGACCTACTTTATAACTCTGCTCCAGGTAAGCCCTAGCAGGAGAGCACAATGGCAGATTTCCAGTGCACAGACAGAAGAGCTGTGAGCACAGCATTTAACAGTGCTCCTGCTGTAGCCAGAATGCCTTGCTTTGGGGAAATCAGTTTCATATTTGCCACCTATTGTAGCAGCCGCGGTTCAATTTTCCAGCCTACACTTCCTTAGATTAATAGTCCTCATTCCCTGCCCTATAGGGTGCTTCAGGGTGGGCCAAGGCCGTCTGGGGACCTTCGCCAGCCTCTTTTGCACTGGTGCCAGAGAAGGATCAGCCTATGGCACTTTTCTTGATTTCACCAGCAGGTGCTGACAGCTGAGCCATTCCACGCACCTTTGGGGCAAAGAACTGCCGGAAACCAGGGCCAAGTTCAGAGACTGAAAATTCTTTCAAGGCTACAAGGAGAAACCTGGAAGTCATGATCACACATTACATGACCCGCATGTTAGCGGGTGTCCCCTGATGCACAGAAGCCAGGCTTTTTGGCATTGTCCAACTCTTACGCAAAAGCACTTAAGTGTTGCAACACGACTCCGTATCTTTATGAAAAATGTGAAACATCCACCCAGCACACACTTAGAAAACACTAAAGCTCTTCCCCACCAGGTGGTTAAGGCTGCTTGATGGGGCTGACAGCAGAGATGCGGCCCGGAGGCATGAGTTACTGTAGCTCTTGGCCCAGGAAGCTGAACACGCAGTACCCTGTACCCCACTAGCCTTGGGCCGCCCAAGCCTCTGATAAAATGTGCTTTTTTTGTGCTTGTTTTTCCTGGCAGTTTCATTTTGGGTTATAAATGGCTCATTATTTCCATCCGATAGGTTCATTTTTGCTTCTATTACATTCTCCTCTGGCTTTCCGAAATAACCGAAAGGTTGGTAAAATCATCGCTGGTGAACTGCTTGTTCTGACCTTGAGCAGAGGCTGAATTTCCACATCACTCATGCCATCTACAGTTGCTCCCATGTGCGAGAGGTTGGCTGGAAAAGACTCCTGAAAGCAAGGGATATAATTATATTTACACTAAAGCACTTGGTGGTGTTAAATGCCAGGAGGAGGCATGGACCTTCCTCCACTCCAGTCTTGCAACCTTTTCAGAGGACTATTGGGCAATCCTCAGAGGTTATAAAGCTAGAACAGCATTCCCCCTAGACAGGTCATTTTCCTTGCAGGACAGCAAGGAGACAAATTTTATTAAGTATCAAGTAGCTGACCCAAAGCAGTATAAATAGCGAGAGGGCACATGACAAACCCAGAAATGTGGTTCAACCCCAGACGTGTGACGTGTTTATACTGTTATCAGCACCTGCCCAGAAGTGTTTGCCCAGCAAGATCCAGGAAAGGTGATGAACCGTATAAGTGGAGTTATTGAGGCTTAATATTAGAAAAATAATTTTATCCCTACTTTTG
Source organism: Galeopterus variegatus (assembly GCF_000696425.1). Lineage (NCBI taxonomy): Eukaryota > Metazoa > Chordata > Mammalia > Dermoptera > Cynocephalidae > Galeopterus > Galeopterus variegatus. Next base: position 57,577 of record NW_007734689.1, on the reverse strand, counting down.
AAAGTCAGCGAACCACACAAGTAACCCGGGGAAGGGACCTGAGGATAGGTTAGATGTAATTAAGTGTCATTTGGAAGTAGAGACTGACCCTTAAAAAACATCCCAAATTCAGCCAAGTAGGAGGCAGGGGAAAGTGTGGAAGTGTGGTTTACATTGGATAGGAACTATGAGCAGTCACTAGCAGGCAAATGGACTCCCAAACTGGGATTTTTCAAAGGAAACATAAAGAGAATTTTAGTTCAGGTCTGTGTCTCCCATTGTTTCCTGCCTTTGTTTGAGGATATATACACTGTAAACCATGTGTTAGTGAGGCTCATCCGGCCACAGAGGACTGAGTTGTGACAGGTCCTAATTTCCTAAACCAGCTGCCTCTTGTCAGTCCTGTCCCCACTGGCTGTTGACATCCTGGAAGATAATCCTGTGTTCCTACAAGGTGGGGGAGGGCTGTGGGGAGGACTGGTGTAAGTTTGATGTAGAATGAAATTTGCTGGACATTTCCACTCAGAGACATTCTTGGCTCTGCCTGCAGCCTGCGGCTTCCTGAATTCCTTGTAAGGGAAGACTTCTGCTTCTTCCAGATCTAAATTCCAAAAATATTTGGAAGGATGGCAGTATTGTTAGTGTCTGATGACCCCTCTGAAGAAGAAAATAGCCACCCAAATACACCAATTCTTGTATGTTTATTAAAAATTGGGATCTTTACTTTGTATTTACAGTCAAGAGGCTTTTAGAGGCCAGAGTGATCACAAGAGGCTGAGGCAGTCAGGAAATTCTCCAGAGGGTGTGGGGCGTGGATGAGGCCTTGTCTCCTTTTCCCAGACTCATCCTGACTCCCGCAAGGACTGTTGGCTCCTTATCCAATATTCACTCTCCACGTCTCCCTTGGTAAAACAACTCCAAGGTAGCCATGTGCCTGGCAAAAAGACTACAATTCCCAGCCTCCCTTGCACTCATGATGGCTAATGAGATCTAAGGAGATACTGTTGGGTGGGCAGGGTTGCCAGATAAATTACAAGATGCCCAGTTAAATTTGAATTTCAGTAAACAATGAATACTTTTTAATCATAGTGTACATATAGGTATACTTATAATTAATAATTATATGCATACTCATTTTAAAATGTGTTCATTGTTTACTGAAATTCTAATTGTTTTTACATGTGCCGTGTAATATATTTGTATTTTTATTTGCCAAATCTGGCAATGCTATGCACGCGTCTTCTGGGAAGCAGAGTAGACACCCCTTTTGTCTTTTTCTCCCTTTCTCTTCTTTCTTGGGACATGAATGGGATAGCTGGGACTTCAGCAAACATCTTGGGTCATGATGTTGAGGATGGCAGAAAAGAAAGACAGAGGACTTGTGCCCCTAATGACTGCATACCTTCAGACCTTCATCCGTGTAAGAATAATTTGTGCCTCTTTAATTTGCACCCAATTTCTGTTCCTGACTGATATAGCCATAATAAAGAGCGTGTTGTTATTTTTGGTGTTTGGTTAAGTCTGTTTACCATGTGTCCTTTTGCTTTTGCCTTTTGTAAACCACCCTACTCTTACTACTTACTTATTTTTTAAGTACCACAGAGGGCTAGATCGTGTTCCCTTCATCCTTTGAAATGAGAGCCCTTAACATGAACTTCTTCATGGTGTTATTACCGGACAATTCTGCAAACTGCACTTAGATATTTTGAGTATTTGCTTCAGATAATTAACAATAATAATAAATAATACTTCTAAAGCAGAACAGTTCTTATCTCTGTATAAAAGATTTGGCCTGAAAACTCAAATCCCATGAATGGATGCTCTGAAACCCCAGAACCATATTTCAAAACAGTATCGACAGCCTCCCTTATATGCTGTAAAGATTAGCTGAGGGTAGTCATGTGAACAGGGAAAGCTAATTTGCAAAGCACCGTCAATAATTCAGGAATGATGTAAAACCTAACTCCTTCAGCCTGGTTAGTGAGTTGGCTGCTTGGAATGTCCACTGTGGGGCATTCTGGGAAATGGAGGGGGCCAGAGAATTAACCTCTTCACCTACAAGCCCAAGCTGACTGGCTTAGCATGGCTGGTTATGCAGGGAAAGAAAAGTTATCTGGGCTATAGACCGTGTGAAAACCTGCCCTCCCCTTTCACAGCGGAATCTTCCGAAGGTTAAGTAACAGTAAATAATCAACTAGGTTTCTCAGATTGGCTGCATTTAACTTTCTCTGAAATTTTTTTCCCCATAAAGACGAAGCAACTTTGGAATAAGAGCAGTATTTCCTTTTAGGACTCCCTGCTTCAGACATCCAGGGAACAAGATCAGGCCTGATCTGGCTGGGGGAAACTGCCCACGGGAGAGAGCTAGACTTTGTGGCGTGGATGAGGAGTGGCGAGTCAGAATTTAACAGAAGGGAGGGGGGAAGAAAACTCCCACTTCATTTTGTGTTTCCACACAGACCTTTCAGCAACATCTGCCAGTGAGAAAGGGGTGAGCAGAGTCTTGCCCCTCGGTCCCCCTTGGGGTTGTAAAGAGAGTCTGGGAGTCAACTGCTGGAATATGAGTTCTATATGAAAAAGAAATAAATAACACAAAGGAGCAAGCAAGACACAAGTGGAGAGAGACTAACCTAGAAGATTTGGCTCTGGTGTCTTGTGAGAGGTGGTGTTGTCATGATGGTTAGTTCAGAAGAGAGGATGGAGGAGCCCATTTGTATGAGTCTATATTAGAGGCAAATAAACGTTGGACTGATGTGAGTTGGGGGAAAAAAACCAAAGCAGCTCAGTTCATTAGTATTGTCTTCACAGTGTTAAGGAGGAAAAAACTTATTTCTTNGACCTTGAGCAGAGGCTGAATTTCCACATCACTCATGCCATCTACAGTTGCTCCCATGTGCAAGAGGTTGGCTGGAAAAGACTCCTGAAAGCAAGGGATATAATTATATTTACACTAAAGCTCTTGGTGGTGTTAAATGCCAGGAGGAGGCATGGACCTTCCTCCACTCCAGTCTTGCAACCTTTTCAGAGGACTATTGGGCAATCCTCAGAGGTTATAAAGCTAGAACAGCATTCCCCCTAGACAGGTCATTTTCCTTGCAGGACAGCAAGGAGACAAATTTTATTAAGTATCAAGTAGCTGACCCAAAGCAGTATAAATAGCGAGAGGGCACATGACAAACCCAGAAATGTGGTTCAACCCCAGACGTGTGACGTGTTTATACTGTTATCAGCACCTGCCCAGAAGTGTTTGCTCAGCAAGATCCAGGAAAGGTGATGAACCGTATAAGTGGAGTTATTGAGGCTTAATATTAGAATGTTTATACTGTTATCAGCACCTGCCCAGAAGTGTTTGCCCAGCAAGATCCAGGAAAGGTGATGAACCGTATAAGTGGAGTTATTGAGGCTTAATATTAGAAAAATAATTTTATCCCTACTTTTGAAAGTCAGCGAACCACACAAGTAACCCGGGGAAGGGACCTGAGGATAGGTTAGATGTAATTAAGTGTCATTTGGAAGTAGAGACTGACCCTTAAAAAACATCCCAAATTCAGCCAAGTAGGAGGCAGGGGAAAGTGTGGAAGTGTGGTTTACATTGGATAGGAACTATGAGCAGTCACTAGCAGGCAAATGGACTCCCAAACTGGGATTTTTCAAAGGAAACATAAAGAGAATTTTAGTTCAGGTCTGTGTCTCCCATTGTTTCCTGCCTTTGTTTGAGGATATATACACTGTAAACCATGTGTTAGTGAGGCTCATCCGGCCACAGAGGACTGAGTTGTGACAGGTCCTAATTTCCTAAACCAGCTGCCTCTTGTCAGTCCTGTCCCCACTGGCTGTTGACATCCTGGAAGATAATCCTGTGTTCCTACAAGGTGGGGGAGGGCTGTGGGGAGGACTGGTGTAAGTTTGATGTAGAATGAAATTTGCTGGACATTTCCACTCAGAGACATTCTTGGCTCTGCCTGCAGCCTGCGGCTTCCTGAATTCCTTGTAAGGGAAGACTTCTGCTTCTTCCAGATCTAAATTCCAAAAATATTTGGAAGGATGGCAGTATTGTTAGTGTCTGATGACCCCTCTGAAGAAGAAAATAGCCACCCAAATACACCAATTCTTGTATGTTTATTAAAAATTGGGATCTTTACTTTGTATTTACAGTCAAGAGGCTTTTAGAGGCCAGAGTGATCACAAGAGGCTGAGGCAGTCAGGAAATTCTCCAGAGGGTGTGGGGCGTGGATGAGGCCTTGTCTCCTTTTCCCAGACTCATCCTGACTCCCGCAAGGACTGTTGGCTCCTTATCCAATATTCACTCTCCACGTCTCCCTTGGTAAAACAACTCCAAGGTAGCCATGTGCCTGGCAAAAAGACTACAATTCCCAGCCTCCCTTGCACTCATGATGGCTAATGAGATCTAAGGAGATACTGTTGGGTGGGCAGGGTTGCCAGATAAATTACAAGATGCCCAGTTAAATTTGAATTTCAGTAAACAATGAATACTTTTTAATCATAGTGTACATATAAGTATACTTATAATTAATAATTATATGCATACTCATTTTAAAATGTGTTCATTGTTTACTGAAATTCTAATTGTTTTTACATGTGCCGTGTAATATATTTGTATTTTTATTTGCCAAATCTGGCAATGCTATGCACGCGTCTTCTGGGAAGCAGAGTAGACACCCCTTTTGTCTTTTTCTCCCTTTCTCTTCTTTCTTGGGACATGAATGGGATAGCTGGGACTTCAGCAAACATCTTGGGTCATGATGTTGAGGATGGCAGAAAAGAAAGACAGAGGACTTGTGCCCCTAATGACTGCATACCTTCAGACCTTCATCTGTGTAAGAATAATTTGTGCCTCTTTAATTTGCACCCAATTTCTGTTCCTGACTGATATAGCCATAATAAAGAGCGTGTTGTTATTTTTGGTGTTTGGTTAAGTCTGTTTACCATGTGTCCTTTTGCTTTTGCCTTTTGTAAACCACCCTACTCTTACTACTTACTTATTTTTTAAGTACCACAGAGGGCTAGATCGTGTTCCCTTCATCCTTTGAAATGAGAGCCCTTAACATGAACTTCTTCATGGTGTTATTACCGGACAATTCTGCAAACTGCACTTAGATATTTTGAGTATTTGCTTCAGATAATTAACAATAATAATAAATAATACTTCTAAAGCAGAACAGTTCTTATCTCTGTATAAAAGATTTGGCCTGAAAACTCAAATCCCATGAATGGATGCTCTGAAACCCCAGAACCATATTTCAAAACAGTATCGACAGCCTCCCTTATATGCTGTAAAGATTAGCTGAGGGTAGTCATGTGAACAGGGAAAGCTAATTTGCAAAGCACCGTCAATAATTCAGGAATGATGTAAAACCTAACTCCTTCAGCCTGGTTAGTGAGTTGGCTGCTTGGAATGTCCACTGTGGGGCATTCTGGGAAATGGAGGGGGCCAGAGAATTAACCTCTTCACCTACAAGCCCAAGCTGACTGGCTTAGCATGGCTGGTTATGCAGGGAAAGAAAAGTTATCTGGGCTATAGACCGTGTGAAAACCTGCCCTCCCCTTTCACAGCGGAATCTTCCGAAGGTTAAGTAACAGTAAATAATCAACTAGGTTTCTCAGATTGGCTGCATTTAACTTTCTCTGAAATTTTTTTCCCCATAAAGACGAAGCAACTTTGGAATAAGAGCAGTATTTCCTTTTAGGACTCCCTGCTTCAGACATCCAGGGAACAAGATCAGGCCTGATCTGGCTGGGGGAAACTGCCCACGGGAGAGAGCTAGACTTTGTGGCGTGGATGAGGAGTGGCGAGTCAGAATTTAACAGAAGGGAGGGGGAAGAAAACTCCCACTTCATTTTGTGTTTCCACACAGACCTTTCAGCAACATCTGCCAGAGCTAGACTTTGTGGCGTGGATGAGGAGTGGCGAGTCAGAATTTAACAGAAGGGAGGGGGGAAGAAAACTCCCACTTCATTTTGTGTTTCCACACAGACCTTTCAGCAACATCTGCCAGTGAGAAAGGGGTGAGCAGAGTCTTGCCCCTCGGTCCCCCTTGGGGTTGTAAAGAGAGTCTGGGAGTCAACTGCTGGAATATGAGTTCTATATGAAAAAGAAATAAATAACACAAAGGAGCAAGCAAGACACAAGTGGAGAGAGACTAACCTAGAAGATTTGGCTCTGGTGTCTTGTGAGAGGTGGTGTTGTCATGATGGTTAGTTCAGAAGAGAGGATGGAGGAGCCCATTTGTATGAGTCTATATTAGAGGCAAATAAACGTTGGACTGATGTGAGTTGGGGGAAAAAAACCAAAGCAGCTCAGTTCATTAGTATTGTCTTCACAGTGTTAAGGAGGAAAAAACTTATTTCTTTTGTCCAGGGTACATTTATTTATATTAATATCCACTCATCAAACAATTATTGAGCACTTACTATGTGCCAGGCACTGTGCTAGGCGCTGAGAATGCCCCCTTTTTCTACAGTGCTGACAGCAGAAAGGATAATCATGTCTTTGAACTTCACAAGAAGGTTAGAATTTTACAAGGTCCCTCTATTCCCTACTCTCAATAAGAGCACAGCCAAAGCCAGTCATCTCCCTTGTTCTGTGATCTCTTAAAATAATGACGATTGCTGTTCAAAACAAAAGGGCATGTAACATGTTGATAGGCAAGTTTGCAATGGGTTTTATTTTCTTCTGTTGGGTTCATTGTAAGTCCTGTAGTAAAAATTAGAAGGCCTTTGTATGTTAGAAATCTTTTCTCTGCAGCTAAATAGCGATGACTTTGGTCAATTCCCTTAATTTTGAGGAACTAAGTTTAAACATTTATAAAATGAAGTGGTAGAAAGTAAGACCAGGCTGATTTAATGAATCCTGGTTTAAGATAAGAAATAAGAGGAGGTTAAGAGGCAGACAGCCACCTAGTAGACACGTGAAAACTGTGTGACCTCAGACTACTTATTTAAACCTTAAACTCTTAGTTTCCTCACCTGGGAAATGGGGATGACATGATGTTTGTTGTGAGGATGAAATGGATTAATGGATAACGCACCTGGTTCAACGGAGAGCACAATAGAAATCCCCCAGTGAATGTAATTTTTATTCTACTCAAAAATTATTTGATGCCTTCATCTA
>NW_007734689.1:47807-49724 GCF_000696425.1 Galeopterus variegatus | reverse complement strand
TGATTTAATGAATCCTGGTTTAAGATAAGAAATAAGAGGAGGTTAAGAGGCAGACAGCCACTTAGTAGACACGTGAAAACTGTGTGACCTCAGACTACTTATTTAAACCTTAAACTCTTAGTTTCTTCACCTGGGAAATGGGGATGACATGATGTTTGTTGTGAGGATGAAATGGATTAATGGATAACGCACCTGGTTCAACGGAGAGCACAACAGAAATCCCCCAGTGAATGTAATTTTTATTCTACTCAAAAATTATTTGATGCCTTCATCTATTATACGTATGTACATATGTATGCAAGTACCTATGTACATATCTCCTGACTATCTATCTCTCAATCATCACTGATCTCTCAGTAAGTTGTTAACTGGGAAGTCCCAATATATTGGGGTCATAAACATAAAATGGATTCATTTCCCCCCCAATCAGAACTTTCAGTGGTGCTATGTCTCACCCCCTTTTTTTTAATCCCCCAACCACATCTAGAACAGATTGCAGATATTTGCAGTTTTTAAAAACTAGGTCTGAGTAGTTTGAGGCTTATTCTGATTCATGGCTTCTCCCCTCCTCTCCACCCTTTTCTAGGCTTTAGCTCCTCCAATATACTGGGCAGGCAGGAGAGAGAGGGGAAGGGACCAGCCTGTCTTGCCCGCCCACCCATGTCTGGGCCTCTCACATGTTGATGCTGTATTGTGGGCTAACATGGTTTGCATGTTGGTGCTCCTGTGTGGCAGGTGCCCAAAGGCAGGTGGCATAGTGTGAGTCTTTGGGGGGCCCTGTGGGGTCTCCTGCCTGTACAGTTCAGTAATCTGGAAGACTTGGCCATGGGTGGACTTCCTTTACCCTCATCGGCTGCTGCCATATCTGCCACCCTTACAGCCTGTTACACTATGGCTCTATCTCTCTAGTACCTACTGATTAGTCCTTATGCTTATGTGTAGCTTTATTGATATTTTGAGATGTGTACCAAGAATGTAGTTTTTGCCCTCGGATTCTCATCCCCTAAGCAAATCACCCTCATGACATTTTTCTCCTTCCCCATTTCTAGGCCGTCTTACCATTGGTCATTGTTTGCACACTTTTCCAGGTTCCCTTATTTGGCATGAAGCCTTTACCACTGTACACCACTGCTTGAGAGCATTTTCTGTCTTCTCAGCTGCATCGTGAGTGTCTCCAGACAAGGACTGGGCCTTACACCTCTCTGATTCAATACAGGCTAGCATACGTTTTACGTGCTGTGCCTCCATTGCTGTTGGTTGATCATATGATCCATTCCACAAATCCAGCAAAAACTGTGAGTGCCTCCCTGCTATGTACAAGGCACGAGTGGTGGCTTTCAAGAAATCTCCATTCTAATCAGTAAAGGAGGCAGAGAGAACTGAGATGAGCTGATCATACCTGCTTTCCCACTATCTCCTCTCTCCCCAGTCTGTTCGATATTAGGATGGAAAGGCAATAAAAACACAAGCTGAAAACAGTAGTGAATTTCAAGACTTGGGTGGGGTGGGGGAAGCATCTTTAGCATTTATTTGACTAGTGTTACTTTAAGTTTCAAGCAGCGCCTGGACTCCGCTGTGACAACTCCTGTAGCACCTGCTCTTTGCTGTTACTTTACTGTGCAATTTCTTGCTCCAGTGTTGGCTGATTAACTCAGTTGGGTTATCTGCTTTTAATAAGACATACATTTTCAGTCCTGTTTCCCTAGAGATCAAGTCAAAAGGACTAAAACATTAATACTTATTGAATAAATCCCATATTCAAAGTATTGTGCAGGGCACAGCAATAGTTATAAAGAAATAAGATGGGGTAGGCAGGTGAGCTCAGTTGGTAGAACATGGTGCCGATAACACCAAGGTCAAGGGTTTGGATGCCCATGCTGGCCAGCACCACCCCCACCAAAAAAAAAAAAAAAAAGG
>NW_007734689.1:23395-47603 GCF_000696425.1 Galeopterus variegatus | reverse complement strand
CAAAAAAAAAAAAAAAAAGGTAGATCCGCCCCTGCTTACAACCAGGCAAGCAATGGAGCATGCCTGGGTCCTGAGGCTGGGGCGGTGGGCTGCTGCCCCACTTGCAAGAACATCTTGGAATGCGTTTATTAGCTATGTGTGTTTCTTGGAGTGTGTGACTTGTCTGTTCATGTCCTTCACCAAATTTCTGTTATGATTTTTTTCTAATTCATTTTTAAGAGGTCTTTATGCATTAGGGATGTTAATCTTTGTGGGGTAAGTTTGTTCCTTATCGATTGACTTTAAATTCGATTTGTGACTTTTTCCTCATTTTATGTTGAGAAAATAATTTTCTATCTAAACTTAAATAAAAAAGAAAGAAAGAGAGAAAGAAAAAAGAAAGGAGGTGTTGCTTTCATTCATCCATTATTGATTAGTGCATTAATTTTGTCTTTCCACAAAGGATTTGAAGTGTCTTAAAAAAAGGAAAATATTTCCAGTGTTAGCTTTGTTAATTAATGTCCCCCCCCCCATATTTTAACCTTTCTATCACCAATAAATAGCTCCTTCAACAGGATATAAACTTCATTGAGCATTAGCCATCCTAAGGAAAACCCACAGTCACCTGGACCTGCAACTCACCCAGCCTAAAACACTATCTCTTCTCTTTTTCATAACCAAGCTCCTAGACAGAGTGGTCTACACTAGTGCCCCACTTCCTCAATCCTTATGGGCTTCTCAGCCCATCACTCTCTGACTTTCACACACTCTCTCAAAATTGCTCACCAAACAGTTGCCAAATCTATGTGATCTTTGGTTCTCTACTTATTTGACATTTCTGCCACATTTGGCTTTTTTGAATGCTTCCTCCTTGAAACTTGCTATTCCCTTGCAGTCTGTGATAACATTTCTCTCAGTTTTTCCATCATCGACAAGTCCCCTCCTTCTCAATCCTATTACAGAAGACTTTTCCACTATTTGCTGCTTAAAAGTGGTTGTTACCCAGGACTCCACACTTGACTCTATTTAATCCTCATTCTACACCCTGTTGCCAGGAAGTCTCATTTGTAACTGTGGCTTCAGCGGTAACTGTATCTCCAGTTTGAAGTTCCTTTCAGAGACAAAGACCTCTCTGACAATAGCAACAATGGCAATAAAACAACCACACTAGGTTATTGAGCTTATAGTATATGACAGGTACTGTGCTAAGCTTCTACATGCTTTATCTCGTTTAATCCTAATGCCAACCTAGTGAACTTGACGACGTTACTGTCTCATTTTACATGTGAGGAAACAGGGGCTCTGAAAGGAGATGTAACTGGCCTGTAGTCCACATCTGGTGAGAAGCCCAGATCTCTTACCAGATTTTGACTTCCATTTCTCTCCACGAAATTGAGCACCTACCATGTGCTAGATGCTATATGCAGCATGTGTCAGACAAATTTTTTATTAGTCCTTTCAACTCCCCCAAAGTTGCTATTATTATTATTATGTCCAACTGAAATTTAAACATGGTAAGAACTTGGCCAAGCTTATATAGGAAAAAAGTAGCACCAGACTGTAAGGTTTTTGAGGGCAGGGAACACAAGTACTCCATCTTTCACCCCCCAAGCCTAGCACAATGCCTGACAAATGGGAGATGTTTAAAAAATAGTGTTAGGAAAATTAATAAATACTGTATGAATATGTTAAAGAAACTCAATGTAAGAGACAGTACAGTCTAAGTGAATTGGTGCACCTGGCAAAGTGAATTGGTGCACCTCTAGATAAGGAGAGGAAGAGAGATCATTTCAAATAGAGAAGAAAGAAAAGGCTTCCTGCATACTGATGTATTTGAATGGGACTTGGAGGGTGGATAAGGAATTTGTACACATTGTAGTTTCCAGGGGAGGCTCCTTCCTTTATCTAATAGCCCCACTCATGAAAAACTGCATGTAGCATAACTTTAAGGTAAATTCCTTTACATATATATATGTATATATATAAAGCATCCCTTTGTAACATAATAATTTCCCTTTTGGCATATTGGACTTTTGAAAAGAGGCAGCATAACTTTAAGGTAAATTCCTTTACATATATATATGTATATATATAAAGCATCCCTTTGCAACATAATAATTTCCCTTTTGGCATATTGGATTTTTGAAAAGAGGTTTTCCTCAAGTTTAAAAGCACTTGAGTTAGGGTGATTTGACTTTGGAGTTCCCTTCCACAACAGCAGTTGTGTGTTCTGTCTTCTCGACCATCACCTGGAATGTCGTTCCAGAACAGGAGTTCTTAACATGAAACTTCTGAGTGTTACCACTGCCTTAGGAATGCTGTTTGACAGCTACCTGGACTTGTAACTGCTCTTTACCCTTTAGAGTTCTCGACTTGAAATTCATGGACCCTGGACCCTATGAAATTATAAGCGAAAATTTTGGTGCACTTCCATTTTTGAGGTAGAGTTTCCAGCACATTATTTTTTCTTTTGAAATTTTAAAAATGCAGAAAAATACAAAGATTAAATAACCACCATCCATATTCTTATCACCCAGAATTAACCACTATTAATTTTTTTAGTACAAATATCCAGTATGTCTTTCTCTGTTGAAATATTTTTAAAACTACACAGGAAATACACAAATGCAACATTCCCTTTTCATCAGATCTTAAAGAAGCTGTCATTCAAAACAAAGCTTAATAATTGGTATTCTATGGTGATCTGATTATTTCTAACATTATTTATGACTAAGCCTAAAGGAGCAAATCTGTTTTGGTTCTGGGTAGCTGCATTTTAGGAGACAGTGTGCTCAGAGTCTACCATGGGGTGACTTTTAGCTGAGAGAGAGTTACGATTGGACAATGGCATGAACGGCTACATCGTTGTCCTGATTTAATCCCAGTGACTTAGTTGTATTTTCATCAGTTCAGATTCAAAGTTCTTTGTTAAAAAACAAGAATGGGGGCCGGCCCGTGGCTCACTCGGTAGAGTGCGGTGCTGATAACACCAAGGCCCCGGGTTCAGATCCTATATAGGGATGGCCGGTTTGCTCACTGGCTGAGCGTGGTGCTGACAACACCAGGCCAAGGGTTGAGATCCCCTTACCGGTCATCTTTAAAAAAAAAACAAAAAAAACAAGAATGGCTAGTATGCTAAAACAAGGACGGCTAGTATGCTAACTACTTTGTTATATGTCCGTGTACATGCATATATACACAAGGGTACTTCAAAAAGTTTGTGGAAAAATAGAATAGAAAGAAAATATGAGTCTTTCCATGAATTTTTTGAAGTACCCTTGTATACATACACACTAAACACAAACAGTAAGTGCATTTTCACTTGAAACTTGTTGAAGAAAAGAGCTCTGCTCTGGGGCTGGCTGGTAAGCTCAGTTGGTTAGAGCACAGTGTTATAACACCAAGGTCATGGCTTCAGATCCCTGTACCAGCCAGTCACCAAAAATATAAAAGAAAATAAAAAGCAACCCACAAGAGTTCCTGCTCTGATGAAAACAAGAACCCATTTGTTCCTATTTTCTCATTATGGATTTGTGCTAAATGCATGTTCTAGAATAATGATGCATCCCTTTATTTTAGGGAGTATTTAAGATATCCATAAAATTTTTTTTATTTTATTTATTTTTATTTTTTTTTTCCTTTTTGTCTTTTTTCGTGTCCGGCAATGGACCGCAACCCTCAGTGTCACGCCCATACCGGACTGGGACCGGCAACGGGATTGCAACCCTCGGTGCTGCGCCCACCCCTCGCTCAGCCAGTGAGCGGGAACCGGTCTGTATGTGGGATCCGAACCCTCGGCGGGAGCACCGATGCAATCCCAAGCGGCGCACTGTAGCAGTGCACCACCGGGCCGGCCCGATATCCATAAAAATTTTAAAAAATGACAGCATAACTTACATAAAGCACATAAACCTTAAATGTTCACCTTAATTAATTGTTACATATACATATATCCATCTATGTGCTGGTAAGTATATATATTTGAAGTAGGTTTTCTTTGTACACACAACTCTCCCTTTATTTTCCTTTCTATATTACAACTCTCTAATGTAAAAACATATTTTTTATTCCTATCAGAGCAATGGGTAAGAATAAAGAGAAGAAGAGAATGAATATTAATTGAGTACCACCCTGTGTCGGGCACCTACGAGGCTGCTCCTCTGATTTAATATTTAGGAAAACATGAAGGCTCAATCATGCTATCTTCATTTTATTTTATTTTATTTTTTGTGGCTGACCACTACAAGAATCGAACCCTGGACTCTGGTATAATCAGCACCGTGCTCTCACCAGCTGGGCTCACCAGCCAGCTATCCTCATTTTAAAGATGAGAAAATTGGGTTTCAAGGTGGATATGTAATTTATGTACAATCACACAGTTTGAACTTGAGACTAGGTCTTTTTGGTACCATGAGAGGAGAGCCTGAGATATTTTCTTTCAAAAGTTATCCCAGAGAGGAGGAGCAGGGAAATAAGGGGTGTGAGACAGGGAAGGAGGGAAAGCCTGTACAAGGATGAGTTATTGGTTTGGCCACTGCTGCAGACAATTTCTGCTCTATTTCACTGGAACCTTCTGAGGAGCCCTAAACATTGTGTCTCAAAAATGGCTACCTGGCAGACTTTGTATCTACTAACTTCTGTCATCTATCAGTCAAGGGTGGTCCCATGGCATTAACTACCCTCTTACTTCAGGGCTGTAATGTGTGAGTACCAAGCAGGCTCCCCCAGGTATACTGCACCCCGGCATAAGAGAAGACCTGGGACAGGAAGCAAGAGCTATGTGGTGGGGGTCCAGGTAAGACATTACCAGGTCACACCCAGGTGAAGCTAGGCAAAGACTACATGGAACTCAATGCAGTGGATGCAGTAGGAGGTTGGGCTGAGAGGATGTTAGTGGTGTATGAGAGATATCCAGTACACACACCAGGAATGTTCTGGCAATGTAGACCCAGACTGGGAAACAGTTTTTCAGTAACATGCTGCTTCTTGTAGCAGAGATTTCAATCTGAACCTAGGTCTATTCTTTTGTTGGAGTTCATGTTCAGGCATGTTTGGCAAATTAATGGGGCAGACCTGAGAGAATATATGTGCACACATCCATATGCATGAGTTCTTTGCCTGAAGAAAGGGGAAAGGGATTTTTATGTATGAGCCTAGGTAGAGATGAGGGAGAAATGGAAGGGCCAGGTGGTAGCTACCCCATGACAAGGTCCAAACGCTATGGAAAGAGGTCAGGCAGAAAGGGCAGGATCTGTTTTATGAGGGATCTGATACCTAGATACCCAGCAGTACAAGCCCTTTAAAAGCCCAGGTGACAAAGTGTGACAAGTAAGGGGAGGCTAACTGGTTAGCTCAGTTGGTTAGAGTGTGGTATTGTAACACCAAGGTCAAGGGTTCAGATCCCTATATAGGCCAGCTAAAAAAAAAAAAAAAAAAAAAAGGAAAAGAAGTAAGGGAGTTGGGCATTCTTTCCATTTCTGCATGTTTTGCAGAGGAGACCAAATGTTTATAATGCAGTAAACACAGTTGGGTGCTTACAAGAAGGCTGTTTCATGTGGTCTGACTACCCTGTGTATTGAGAGACTAAGGACTTTTTTTAGGGAACTAGTGGCTGTCATAATTGGGGATTGGCCAGTGGTGGGTGGGACTCAGAGATCGAACCAGCCTTCAAAGATGGCAGAGGTGTGGTCAAACCAGTAGGCAATAGGGAGAAGGTGAGGCAAGTGGGCAGAGTTTAGGATCTGGCACTGAGCTCTAGTGCAAGTAGCCCTTCAGTAGAAGAGTGGAGACTCAGCCATGGGTACTCAGTAAGTTATTTTAGAAGAGAACATAGTAACGTTCCAGGCCCAGAAGAAATAACATGCAGAGTTAGGAATCTAAGATGTGGCTGAGGAAGGTCTGGGGAGGAGCCAAATATAATGTAATTATAAGGCAACAGGGAAGAATCCAGTTACTGAAGGTAACCAGCCTTGAGACCGACTGGCCTAAGGCTCCATCAGTTGCTCTGCCTGGCACATGCCTGACAGAGGAAGAGGCTGTTGACCAGTTAAACAGGCAAGTGGGCAGCAGGGGCAGTGAGTCAAACAAGTCTTCTCAGCTGAATTATCAATAAGCGCCATGGGTCTGAATGCACCAACAAGGAAGCAGACAGCTAAAGTCTGTTTGCAACAGGCCTTACAAGAGACTTCTGTTGTTTTTATCTGTCTAGACCCCTTCCCTTTTTTTGCCAACAGAACTACCTTTTTATGGGGGGTCCCCCAATTTCCCAGAGAAGTCATGACCTAAGGCAATTCAATCAGAGTAATCCATTCCATTGGCTTGGGGGTAGAGAGGAAACCCTAGAAAGGCCAATTAGATTCTTCTGTGAGATTTAATATTTAGATGCTTAGGAAGAGAGAAGAGCTCTCTCAGTCTGGGATGACATGCTGTAAAGTTGGTGTGGACTGGAGTTGCTTTCTGTCACCTTTCCGAGATACGTGGGAAAGCCATCTGTAGTTACAGAGAATGAGTCCAACATTAAAAGAGAATCAGGAATGAAGAGAGACGAGAGGTGGATAGAGGGAGTCAGGGTCCTGAGGACATTACTTGGACCCTGAATCCAGCCGTGCCTGAAGCCAAAGCTAGCCCTGTTTTCTCATGAGCCAATAAATTCTGTTTTGCTTAAGCCAGTAGCAAGCCAACTTCAGTTGAGTTTCTGTAATTTGCAGTGTAAGAAGATTGGACTAACACATTTGTTTATTTACTGCTTTATAGCAGTAAACATTGCCTCCATCTCTAGCTGGGAGATGGGCATCCTCCACAGCTAGTCTGAAATGTAGAGTTTGCACTGAAAATGCTCATTTGATTCTGGCCTCTGTTCTTCACACGGATGCACTGACCACTGGGTGAGCAGGTGGCCAGAGCTCCCTGTGTGGCAGCATCCTCCATGATATCAGCTCCGGGTCATCACCCAGCACCACTTTGTCATATGCTTGTTCTTTGGACTCACCCTTCCCTCTTTCACATGGTCTTTCCAGACTGCAGATGAAACCCTCAGCCCTTTCCACTCTGTATCAAACCTACAATTCAAATCCTGATGTTTCTCTTGAAACCAGATGCCTGTATTTAATTTCCATTTGAGGGTTCAAGGAGGAACTCACATTCAACAAGTCTGAAACAGAACTCAGCAGTCTCCTGTACCAGTGATGGCAATACCATTGTGCCTGTCATCAGTTCTAAAGGAGTTCAGGACACGCCACCCCAAAATATGCCATGTTGGCATATTGATTACTTTGAGCTGAAGGCACTTGAGAAAGAGCAGATGCAGGAAGGCATTTCTGACCTACTTTTTTCTTTTTTTACTTGAAACAGGCCACAAAATTTCCTATGAGAAAGATTTCCTCCCTCTACCAGCAAGAGAAGAACATTCTTACCTCCAGAGACCTGCAAATCAATGCCGAAATGGATCTGTACAAACAAACTTACTAACATAACCCTTACTTTCCACTAGTTGTCCCCCTCATATATCTGTAGTGACTTCCTCACAACTGACGCCCCTAAGCCAGACCTCTTTGTCTTGTCATTCACAGATTTATCACTTCTTTGTCTAAAAAGTATAAAAGCTTTCTGCACTGGCCATTTCTTCAGGTCTTCACTCTCTTGTGAAGGTCCCCATGTATATGTAAAAATTTTAATAAAACTTGTATGCTTTTCTCTTTTAATCTGTCTTATGTCAGTCTAATTCTTAGGTCCAGCTGGAGATCGTAAGTGGGTAGAGGAGAATTTTTCTTTCCTCCCCACCAGCTCCTTACAATCCCCAAATTATTTGGGCCGCCTTTCTTTCTCTCATCCTATCCTCCCCTTCTTCGTACTTGGGAATGCACAGGAATATGCATGGGTATAGCAGCCGTCCTGGCACCATGAGCCCCCAAGAGTGAGAGTATGATCGTGAGATGGCAGAGGAGAAAGACAGAAAGAAGCCAGTTCCTCAGTGACGTCATCTGGCTGCTGGGAAGCCCTGGATTGCTTTCTCCCACACTCCCTGTTGTGCATGACATACAAAAATCCCTACTCGAGTAAGGTCACTGTGACTTGGGTTTTCTATTACTTGCAGCTAATTCAAATGCTAATCTCTAAAGCCATATGTTAGAAATACTGAACGCCATTCTGCAGAAACTGAAGTCTATTCATGGAGGCAAGGGGATACCAGTATTAGGAAACTCTCCTTTTGCTGTTCACGGTCCATGCCTTCAAAGCCCAATTTACTTTCACCCTCTTTACGGAGGCCTCTGCGTCTTGTCTTGGTGCACTTTATCCTCATTTCTTGTCGGACAATTACAAAGTATGGGTTAGTAACATGTATCATTACTGGTTCTTTGTGGACTTAATGTTCTGTCTCCCCAGTAGGACTGTAAGTGCCTTGCAGGTCATGGCCATGGTTTATACTTTCTATCTTGATGTGCCCAGGCTGGACAGAATCACACAGAGGGTTGGTACTAAGGCATTGGAGTGTTGGGTTTGAATCCTTGCTCCATCACCAAATATCTATAGATCTTAGGCTAGTTTTTTAACCTTTGTTGGCCTCAATCTCCTCCTTTGGGGAACAGAGATTAGTACAGAATTTACCTCACAGGATTATCGTGAGACTCAAATAAATTTTCTTTTCTTTTCTTTTCTTCTTTTTTTTGTGGCCAGCTGGTATAGGGATCCGAACCCTTGACCTTGGTGTTATCAGCACCATGCTGTAACCAAGTTCAAATGAAATACTTTTGTGCTTTCCTCAGCATCATTGTAGTTGTCATTATATGTGGAGTGAGTGGACTGCATTAATGACCTCCCTGTATCCATGTGCTTTCCAATGTGACTTTGCAACTCTTCCCACCATGAGGTGGACTTCATTTCCTCACCCTGGAATCTGGACTGGTCTTGTGACATTCTTTGGCCAGCAGAGTGTGGCAAAAGATGCTATGTTAGTTCTCCATCTAGACCTCAAGAGGTCTTGTACGTGTGTACTGTCCAACTTGGGATCCCTGCCTTTGCCACAAGAATGTACCCAGAAGAGCTGCAGAGGGCAGGAGACCTTGTGGAGTAGAGATGAGTCTTCCCAGTAGATCCCCCTTAGACCAGCCAATCTTCCAGGTGGCTACAGATACATCAGTGAATCCAGCCAAGATCAGAAAAGCCACTCAGGAAATCCATACACTGATGAGCAGTAGTAAATTTTAATTGTTTTAAGCCAGTTAGTTTTGGGGAGGTTTATTACACAGCCATAGCTAACTGACACAAGCTACCTGAGAGACAGGAGGAACTTTGCCTGTTTCATTCACTGCTGTATCCTCAATGCCTAGAGCAGTGTGTTACATAAGCAGATGCTCAACATATATGTTGAATAAATTCCTGAATGTAATTATGGTCATTATTATCATCTCAAAGACTCACAGTGAGGAGAGAATGAGATCATGCAGGGACAGCATTTCACATTGTTTCTGTCACACAGTGACTTCTCAATAAATGTATGCTATTAATGGGGTGATTGACAATGACTGGTTAATTAACATCTTTTTTATTCATATAAAACTAGCTAATGGGTAATGCTGTTCTACCCCAGTTAATGAAACAATCCTGTCTTTCAGAAAAACTAACATTAACCACAGTTGGGTTTTTAGCTTATAACAATCAATCAATCATAGATGAACTGTTCCAGGAAAACTGGAGGACAAAATTCCATAAGAACTGTCCTTGGAACCCTGGAGCCTGGAGCCTGGAGCTAAGAACATTGTCCTCATACCAACCAATGATTTTTTTTCTGGCGTTTTTTCCTCTCCCACTTTCCCAGCACCAGGTTACCTTTTGATGAGTTCTCAGCTCCTCTCAGTATGTTGCTCCTTCCCCTCCAGATGGGTACCTCAGTCCCCCATGCTAGGGAACCCTCTCTTTGGTGGCACTGTGGGTCACCATGGGTGTGGGGCATGAAGCCTAGGGTAATTCCTTAATTCCTGCGCTTCCCCTCCAGATGGGTACCTCAGTCCCCCATGCTAGGGAACCCTCTCTTTGGTGGCACTGCGGGTCACCATGGGTGTGGGGCATGAAGCCTAGGGTAATTCCTTAATTCCTGCATTACGGGGCTGGTCCTGCTCCTTAGCTCTGCATTGCTACTGTGAAAGAGGCCTTTTCATCCTCACCAAGCAGAAGGCTCCCACTCTGTGGTCTCTCAGAGACCTCGTTAGTTCCCAAATTACACTTGGCCCACTAGAAAGATGAACACATTGTACCCTCTCTGTGGGACTCATTATTTCCATTATGGAGACTGTCATTTATGAAATTCTAACTTTCTTTCATTGTCTATTTACACTAGGCAAAGAGAAGAATATTATAATTGTCTGTGATGTTTTGAAAACATTTGTCACAAACTGAGGCCAAATGCTGATTAATGTTAAATGTTTTGAAGAATGGAGCTTTTGGTTCATTAACTGGACTCGAATGGCATTACCCATTAGCTTCAAGTTCTGATAATTGCTCATCACAGATCGGTGCTAACTTAGTAATGATGGTGCCGACAGATTTGTATGTCTCCCCTATATGGAACTTTATACACATAGAAAGGCTAATGTGAATGCCAGACCTGGTGTTAGGAGACTGGGTCCCAGATTTGCCACAATGTGACCGTGGGCAAATCAGCTTACCTTTCTGTGTTTCGGTTTCCTTATCTATAAAACAAGGGGCTTAGATGAGATGATCTTCAATATCCTTCTTCACCGAAATTCTATGGTGTCACCATCAAGTGGTCTTGAGTCACATAATAAGCACAGATTCATTTTAGGAAAGGCATAAACATTGGGTAAAGCTCATACACGTGAAATATGTTCAAGGTTGTCAGCTTATTGCCCTTCGTCTCTGCATTTTTTTCTATATTAAGAGGGAAAGAAATGTTCCCTGTTGGGTTTGCAGGATAAGCCCTTAATCAAATGTTACATACCATCTGTTTGAGACAGTATTTGGTAAGTAAAACTTAAGTAGCTATAATCACTGTGGAATCCGAAACTGTTTCCTGTTATCCTGTCTGTTTTCTGAAGCAGACAGGAGATAGTCTAGCTTCTTAAGTCGGCACTAAACAGTAATATTGCAAGGAAAAAAGACACTTGTTTTGAAGCTCATGCTTTAAAACTGTTTACTGAATTTGCCTTTCCTTATCTCCCTAGATATTTCTCCGCATTTATTTATACTGCTTCTCCGCCTCACCCTTCTATAACACAGTTCTCTACACCCTCAGCACAGCTCATGTCTTCCTCATTATTCCATTCCTTGACATAATCCTTGAGGATTTCGACATACATCTTGGTAATGCCTACCCTGGCATTAGAAGAGGGCAGGCCCAGGGATGTTAATGATTAGCTCAAGGTCACTTAGCCGGCTCATGCCAGAGCATGATAGATCGTTGTGAAGATAAATCAGACAATGTGTATAAAGTGTGTGACAGAGTGCAGGCCTGGGGGTTCTCCCCATCAGGTTAGAATAAAGGAAATTCAGAGCTTTAGTTGGGCTGCCTGTCCTGCTGTCTGTAGCCCTGTGGTCCTTGATTTCTCCTGTTTGAAGACTATGAAGATAGCTTCAAAAGCTGCCTTATGTTTCCTTCCAACATTAAACACATTTTCTCAAAGGCCTCCTTTCTCTTCCACTGGCTGGATAATATATAACACACCACCCTTTTCTATTTAAGAGGCTGGGGCCATCCTCAGGAAACATCAGCCATTTCTTGCAGGCTGGGGAGGTGGTGACAGCTGAGCACAGGCGGAGATCCTCCTGTGTTCCCCACTGGTCCAAGTCCATGGGGTTGGGTTACCTGGGTATGGGCATCCCCATATGTTCAGTGCCTTCCAGGATACTGAGTTATATAAATACAGCTCCACGACTGCTTTCCCATGAGTGTCTGTTCCCACTTGTCAGAAGTCAATGCCATGGGCTGTTTACTAGATGTGGAGACAAGACGCCACATCTTTCTGGAAACTTTCAAGTTCCTAAATTCTAATCCGAGGCAGCAGTGGTGCCACAATGTCTGGAACCAGCAAAGAACATTGATGGGAGAATGTGGGATTGCAGGGGCCATGGCCTCGTAGTGTTGGAGTGAGCAGGACTGAAGCCATGTTGGGACCTAAAGCTGCCTGGGCTATGGGGGGCAGGGAGGATTTTTAAAACAACGTTTTTTTCCTCCACTCTTTCTTCACATCCCCTGACTTTCTTACCTTGCTCGCTAAGTAGGAAAACGAGGCTGAGAAGCTAATTACTTCTATGCAAAGCTAACAGTTCTTTCTTTGAGACTTGTAGAGTTTTGAGAAATGATCAAGGCCAAATGACGGAAGCTGACCTTGGGTACCAGCCAAGTACACCAGCGCAAATCAAAATCTTGCAGGGTCCTGAGATAACGGTGAAAATGAAAACAGAAAACAGATGAGGCCTTGGCACGGCCTTGTACCTGACCCATAGAAATGGACCCCTCATAACTCACATCTCCTGCTCTCCTGCTTTTCACCTACATTCCATTTCCTCAAGCCTTCCTTTAAAAACCCCTCAGTAAATGTAGATTTTTGAGATGGGACAGTTTACCCCCCCCCCCCCCCCCCTACATCTGCTTTTCTAACACCAACCATTTGACTTCTGAGTTTTTTCTTTCCTTTTCAAGGGGGTGGGCAGCCGGACCTGAGTCCGGTAACACTAGGACGCACCTTGCACATCTGGGTGAAGCAGGGATGGGTGAGGGTTTGGGGTTTGAAGTTACAGATTACCTCTCTATGGTCAGAGAAAGATCCTGGTGCTGGAGGGAGCCTGCTGGTCTAGTTTTCTATACCATGTTCTGCTGTGTGTGTCGGGAGAGCTCCCCTCTACACTATAGCCTGCTAGAAAGGCTGTCAGTTCTACTTTAAAAACCAACTTAACATGGTAAAAGCTAGACAGACATTGTTACTGCCATTCCAAAGATGAAAAAAACTGAAGTTGTGGGTCTGGCCCAAGGTCACTCTGCAAGGTCTTGTTTGAGGCAGAAATGAACTCTATGTCTCAACTCCTGATCCAGCTCTCATTGCCCATTAAACCTTACAGCTAAGTTCTGGGTTCTGGTTACACCTTTCTGTTCTTAAACTTGGCCCTCCCATTGCTGGGTCAGGGCAGCTTCCTGTTCTGACCTCCTGTTTTTTTTAGACTTGAGGGAGTTACCACACTTCCTGGTCTTGACCTCTAAAGGAGGAGGGTAGGACCTAATGGCAACATTTGGATCCTAGTCAACTCAAGTGATCACTCTGTCAAGCAAAATGGATCTTTAATATGCGATTTGTAATAATGGAGGTGATTCAGACACGATCTCATGTCTCAGGGGAGGCAGAAAAGACTAGCTACCCGGACTTTGAGGTCAGAGTATTCTGGGTTTAAATCCCAACTCTGCTGCTCCCTGGATGCGTGATCTTGGGCAAGTCCCTTAACCTCTCTTTAGCTCAATTTCTCAGTCTGTAAAACAGATCAAAAGAATTCCTTTGGATGAGATCATCTTTGGAAAGTCCCTGCTGCAAAGAGTATTTAGGAATTTTTTTCTCTTCTTTCTCTCTTCTTTTTTTTTTTTTTTACTGCCCTTCACCCTACATATGTGCTGAATACAGCAGCCATATTCTGAACATCATATTACAAAAATAAATGTTATGCTTAGGTAAGCTGACTTGAGAGCTAGCAAAAATTAGGTCTTTAGGTTAGCTATGCTACATGCCGAGTATACATTTCCTGCACATGGGCTCAATGAAAGAATGTTTGTGCTCCTTCGATGGAAGCACGACACACTATTTTGTGCCACTGGTACCCATAAGGAAGTACGGGGGTCGTCCCTCATTAACCTTTGGAAGGGTTGGTTCCAGGGCCCCTGTGAATATCAAAATCCACAGAGACTCCGTCCTTGATATAAACTGTCCTGATATACACTGGTGCAGTATTTGCATATAACCTATGCACATGCTCCCATACTTTAAATCATCTTTAGATTACTTACAATACCTAATACTGTGTCTATCCATCACTTCATTTACGTGGGTTCAATGTAGTACTCAGTATGGCAAATTCAAGTTTTGTTTTTTGGAACTTTGTGGAATTTTTTCCCCCCAATTACTTTTGATCTGTGATTGGTTGAATCTGCAGATGCAGTAGTTGTTGATATAGAGGGCAGACTGTACGGGGGCAAATGGATTCCCATAAGCTGTGCATTGCTAGTGCATTGGGCCCTCATCCTTCTTATACTACCAGGACATGGGATCCAAAAGGGAGAAAAACTCTTCATATGAAAACATGTGATTGTACACTATACCTTGCAATTCTAATTACTGAAGATTTAAATTGCGGCCCAGCCTTTTGTATAGGAATTTTATGATGATTAAGAAATTTAAAAATGTAGCCTGCAGGATAGATGCTAACCTGTAAATGTAACACGTTGAAATGAAGACTTCAATACTTAAAATTTGAGATCATCATATTCTGCTATAATTCTCTCTCTTTTTTTTCTTCCCAAATCAAAAAGCAGATCTCTCTTACCCACTTTATGGTCCACCATATAAGTTTAATTAAAATCCCTTTATCTGTCATGGGCAAGGGGGGCAGATACAAAGCTGTATTGCATAACCTTGCCCTTGAAGAGCTTATTTTCTGATCAATCCTTAGATGAGTAATAGTACAAATAAGGCTGGCAGGGGCAGCTAAAGGAAAGTAGGCTGTTCTCTCCCTGTTTCTTTCTCTCTATCTCTTCCTCTCTGTAAAATAGGACTTACCAACTGAATTGAGAAGGCTGCTAATGTTCACCCCCAAAACAGAATCCTAGATTATTAAAAATAACTATGCTTTTCTCCCAAAAGTTAGGATGAGTAATAGTACAAATAAGGCTGGCAGGGGCAGCTAAAGGAAAGTAGGCTGTTCTCTCCTTGTTTCTGTCTCTCTATCTCTTCCTCTCTGTAAAATAGGACTTACCAAGTGAATTGAGAAGGCTGCTAATGTTCACCCCCAAAACAGAATCCTAGATTATTAAAAATAACTACGCTTTTCTCCCAAAAGTTAGAAAAAAAAAATCAGGGTGTCATTATTATTATTTTAAAAGTTGTATATTATGGAAAAGTAGCCTAAATTCAAAATAATCATTACAGTTGGCCCTCCATTTCCATGGATGACTAACCCGTGGGTGAGGAGACCCAATTGTACTATGCTATTTTATATAAGGGACTTGAGCATCCACAGATTTTGGTACTGGCAAGGGTCCTAGAACCAATTCTCCTCTGATACCGAGGGATGACTGTACACATACATTTCAGGTAGAAAACATAGTAGCTTTTCATTTCTGTATTTACTAGGAAAGAAGAGCTGCTCTCCCAGGCTAAGACATTCTAAGGTCTCATTTGTATACTGGTAGGCACAATTCCCTTCTAGTTCTGAATGTGGAAGGTGACAGCATGCCCATCAACTATGTCAATGGACATATCAAACATCATCTGGGCACATACAAGTACCAGGCATTCCTTCCAGCCATACTATATGGTTTATATTAATAAAGTATGTCATAATAGGAAGGAAGGGGATGTTCCCAATGTGCTGTCAATAGGACATGAACTTCATGTTGTACTTCTTTTATTGGTAAACCTATTCACTCATTCATTCATCACTCATTCATTCTACCAAGATGTATGTAATGCCTACCATGTTCAAGGCCCTTTACTAGTTGCTGAGCTTCAGAGGAGAATGTGATACCATAACCACCCAAGATAACTAATAGCTTAAACAAGATTCCTTGCTCTGTGGCCTGTGGATCCCTAGTGGGTCTGAAATTGGGCTTAGGGGGATCTAGCAATCCCTTGAAATTAAATGCAATCATTGGTTTGAATGTGAATGTATACATTATGGGGGGACAAGGACCCATATCTTTCATCAGATTGTTAAAGGGAATGTAATCTAAAAAAAATATTAAAGAGCAACTGGTCTAGAAGTGAAGAAAACCCAGCCTGGATTCCAATGGACAGCCATCAGGTCTGTAACCCTGGCCAGAACTCAGGTGGGAGGTTTCCTGTGTTCCCATTCCCAATGCTCCACCATCAGTGTGAATCCATCTCTGATGCTCTGTCTTCTCACTCTTTTCTCGTATCTGCACTTTGAATTCCTGATAGGAAACATTTGATAGGCCTGGTAAATCACCATCACTTCTGTTGGAGCATACATACCTTCCTGCCAGGACACCTGAAAGGTTTTTGGATGTCCACTGACTACCTTTGGGCCAAGCACCAACTTGGTTGTAATTAGTTATGCTAGGTTGGGGGCAAAGGGAAATCACTGGAATCCCACTAGGTCATGCCCACCACTGTATAAAGCCCCATCTAGGAATCCCTCTGGGAGAGACTATAGGCAAGGACGTTTCCTGGAAAGTTAGTTGTAAGTGTGACAGTTCCTGCCTTCAAGTATGGAGGATGGATTTAGTGGAGTATGTCAGACCAATCTATCCATTAATTTGCAAGGTCCCTCTTAGAATATTAGTAAGATGACTAGTTGTGTTTAGGAACCCATTGTATGGCCATGGAATACAAGAAATCTCACTATCCCATGCATATTTAAAACATGAAACTTGGCCTTATTAGTATTAGCTCAACCCAGCTAGCTGGTAACAGTGACTGTGAAAAGCACAGACACTAGAACAAACTGTCTTTATTTCTGGTCTACCATAAACTCTTTTCCCAAGTCAGGTGCCAGGGATCCAAAGACAAATAGGACTTGCAAACTATCCTTGCAGAGATCACATAAGAATAGAAGTCATATTGTTTGACATAAATAGTTGAGTTGAAATGGCAATGAGCTGGAAACCAGAAGGCTGGAATTCTGGCACTGACTCTGTCACTTACTGGTTGTGTAAGCTTGGCTCCATTATTTAAATGCTCTGAACCATAGTTTCCTTATTTTAAAAGGGGGATAATAAAACCTACCCTGCTTGGCTCTATGGTTGTCAGAAAGACTAAACAAGACAATATATGTGAAAGTACTTTACTGTTCATTTCTAAAGCAAAACAAGGCTTGCAAAAATATCATTGCCTTAGTTTTGGGTATTATTGGCAGAACAGAACCATTCATTACTGGCGCCATGCTAGTTCCTATCATTAAATACATTCTTTGTCCTGTCAAGGTCTTTGTGAATAGGTTTAAACGAAATCTGATCACGTTGGAAACGTGTGTATTCTAATGGTATGCATTTGGTTTCAAAGAACATCTGATAAAGGCTTTAAAAGTTTAACAGTACAAACTGAATATTAAATGCACCAGTTAAAAGTTAATGAAGCAGGACCCATCAGGAAAGAGGCTGTTTGCTAAGGGTGAGACAGCACCTCTGTCTTTTGCAAGAAGGAAGTTTCTGACTCTCAGAGTTATGATAAAAGTTTCCAAAGTGATTGGTAAAATTCCTGCAGTTGTATTAAATTCTGTATAGGGCTTTTCAGCCATGGGAACCCAAACCCCCAGAGCAATTATGATTTTAAATGATTTGTACCTGCTGAGTCAAGTATAGGAAAAAGAGATTCTTCTCTGATTTTAGCCTGGTAGGATGAAGTCTATGAGTTGGTCTTTCACACAGCAAAGTAGCAAGGGCTTTCTTTTGAGGTCTTTTGATTCTCTGCATGTCTATAGTACTGTCTGGGCCATTGAAGTAATAATTGTTTATATTCTTGAGTATTATTGAACTCTCTGTTTCCAGTTTTCCCAGTAGGAGTACAAGATTCTTGGGGACAGGAACCGTATTATATTACTAAAAATACTTATAATACTATAATGGATAGCACATGAGATAACATAAGCATATGGAAGCAGAATTCTGAACAGGGGATAGTTATCGAATTTTGTCTTTTCTAGGTTCCAGGATCTTGTTGGTAATAGTATCTGGTTGCAGGGGTCTGTATGTAACAGCACTTAAGTGGTTTCTTAACTTTGGATTTTATAAAGCCAACCAAAAGATCTGTTGAGAATGACTAAGTCTACCCATTGTAATGAGGATCATACATTGTTTACTAATCATATTTAGAACAAGGTATTCACCATCAGTTTCCCTTAACTAAGGAATGGGCAATAATGCTCAACTAGCATTGTGGTGTGGTTAAAAACCTTAGGCTCCTGGGTCAAGTAGACTTGAGTTTAAATTTCAGCTCCACCACTAACTAGCTGTGACCTTGGTCAGCTTCCTAAATTCCTCCAAGCCTCAGTTTTGTCATCAGTAAAATGGGGACAATAATAGTATGTCCTTGATAGGGGCTATTGTGAAGATTAAATGAGATGATATATGTTAAAGTGCTTAGCAGAGTGCCTGGAACATAAGATGTCATCAATGCCTGACAGATACTATTATTAGCCAAGGGAATAGTGTCTGAGCAGGTCCAGGCTGCAGCCCATGTAATGTGTCCCAAATTGTCCTTGTCTCAAAGGCTCTGAGCTAGGTCTTCCTTTTTCCTTCTTTCTTTATTAATCACTACAAATTATCTTTCTTGTTCTTTTCAAACCCTAGGAATGGCTGCCTGATGAAGGTCCCTGTCTCTATCGTGAGTTAGAGTTGGGTCTGTCTCTATCTACTGACTATATGCAGGATCAGTGTGATTCTGCATGCTATAGTGATTGGAGGAGGAGGATTTAAATCACTCTAGGCCAAAAGGAGTCTGTTTTTTTTGTTGGGAATGCAAAGTGAAAGCAGATTCCCAGCTATCTCAGGGCTCATGATGCATAACACCATTTAATAGCCCAGCAACAGAGACTCCAGACATTATAGTTTAATCACTCCATGCCCAAAGCCATATGGCAGAAGGCAGCTTACTGCTGAATACTGAAACAGCTCCATTAAATGAATGCCTTTTGATTTAATAATCATTAGCATTACATAGATGCTGACTTTAAGTATGAGCTTGAGGGAGAGGTGAAATTCGGAACTCTCTTTTACGCTCTGTACTTTGGAGGTAGGCTTCATCTCAATTGACGTCTCTTGAGCTTAGCCTGAAGGGAGTGTGCTTTCTGGCATTAAGGATCATTTACTTCATAAAAAACATAGGTTTCTCATTGCGCTGGTGAGTCCCTGAAACTAGGAGGAAGTCAGAATCTCACTGTGGACTCTGAGATTTATGCTAGGCCTGGTTAGTTTGGCCAGGTAGAATGTTAAGGGAAGGACTGTGAATCAGGGTTGAAACAGCTCTGCTGTGGGAAAATTCTCATCCCCGGTAACACGGTATCTTACTTTAGAACTGTTGAACTAGAGGAAAGCAGAGCTTTCTTTCTGTGAATTTATGCCTGTTCTTTGCTGAAGTTCCGGACTTCAGCAGTCTTCCCTCAGCTTTCTTTCTTAGTGCTGTTGGCGCACTAAGGGACTCTAGATTCACGTCAAGGAATCATAGCTATATCCTGTCCACTAGGTCAGTATTACAAGCGCATCAGATGATCAGAACCTTCCAGCACGGAGGAGCGATGACAGTCCCTGAGAACTTTAATATAGTTTGTAATGTTGCCAGATGGTTTCTACCTAGTCTAGTTCTCACTGAATTGAAAGTTCCTTGAGAGCATGGGCTGCCCTCTGGGTTTGCATCCACCACATCTGGCCAGTGATAGACCCACAATACATGTTTGTTGAATGAATGAATGAAGCATCTATGGTGGGCTAAGGAAGGTACTGTAGAATACACATATGGAGGAAGCAATCTAGAAGGGGGTGAAATGGCTAGCCAGAGGACATAAGGACAACAAAGTAATGTGGAAGTGTTAGGGAAGGTGAGGAGAGAACGGAGAAGCCAGCAATTAGAATAAGAGTTTGGTAAAACAGAAAGTTAGGACTAAGGACTGAAGAGAAGAGTTTCCTTCTAAACAATAAGTAAAGCCTATTCTTTGTGTAGAAGAAATTCTCTAACATCACTGACATTCCTTTCTTGAGTCAAAATGTTTCTCTCTCTGTTTCAGAATAGTCCCTTTATTTCTATACTACATTTTGATTCACATTTTTATCTTTCTGGGAAGGCAGTGGGTGAGAGAAATGTTCTATCTGCAGATAACTACTCACCTTTTCTCATTCGTTCATTAAAAGCAGGATTTCCAAAGTGACATATTCAGGCCATCCCATAATAGATTTTCTTGGAAGCAAGTATGCAAATGAAGGTTTGAGGTGAATTCAGTCCTTGAGTCCCACAAGCTCTAATGTTCTTATAAATATTTTACCACACTCTAATAAAATTCCTGTTTCCCTAAAATGGAGGATAGCATAAATTTTCTTTTCACTTTCACTCTGAGATCATCAGAAGAATTAAGCCTTAATACATTGACTGTTGCTATTGAAGATTTAGCTTCAAAACCATCAATTAGTCTCAGCCCTACCTTAGAAGTGTTAAGTGAAAGCCATCAGGCAAAGTTATAATTAGAGATTGAAAATGCTGACCAGGGCACTCACAGGGCCTTCCAAAATGCTCCCAGGAACTTGCTCAATTTCAAAGGCTATTGGAAGAACATAATTAAAGTCAACAAGAAAAAAAAATCTGTAAGAGTTTCAGAGTGGGAGAAAGGTAGCAGCTGGAAATCACTTTGATTAGAGAGTTGTCCCCAAAGCTCTTCTGCGAGACCTCCAATGAAAAGTGTTACACGTCAGGTTGAATGACATCATGACATCCAGAGTTTCTTTCTATAGCAAACCCTTTGGATGTGGAGGTAAAGAGCTTAATTCGACTGTGTAAAAGAGCAGAAGACTAATGCCCATATGGGAATTATCTCCTGGTGTGAAGAATTAGAGAGCAGGGCCCAAGCACATGCATATAAACTTGTGGAAAATTTGCTACAACTTAATTAGGTGGCGCGGTTTCCATTTCTGGTACCCTGAATAGGAGGCCTGTGATTTTCAGCACAGGAGGTCTGTAAGTTAACACACAGATGTGTATGGAGGACCTTCTGCACTAGGCTCACTGGTGGCATGGGGACACAGAGACTGGCCTTGCCTTTATAGAGTTCACAGCCTAATGGAAGGAGGATGTCAGTGGGAAAGTGAGATAAGCATAAGGTGTTTGGGATCGGACGAGAGGGGCGAGTATGGGAGGCAGAGAGATGTTTCTGTTTGTGTGGAAAGTGGCTACCTATTTGGTACACCAGAGAGAGTGCAGATGAGGTCAGGACGTCCTCATCTGGATGGTCAGGGTAAGCAGAGAGTCACACCAGGGTACCAGGCAGGAAAATGTCTTCCCTTTAGTGTTCCCTCTAGTGGAAGTGGCAAAGAACCAAGGGAAACTATTTGACTTCTAAAACATAATTTGCTGGGAAAAGTTGTGAACACTTTCTGTTTAAGCGAGACATAAGCACCTCCACATCACAAAACTGGAGGGGAGAAAAGCCAAAGCCACCTTGAAGCTCTCAGATATCCCTTTTGTAGCCAGTCCCAAGGGTTTACAGTAGGAGCAACTGGCAACAAGATTTTCAAAAGTTTAACCCTCTGAGAGCAACACCATCAGAGTGAACTTGAAACAACGCACTTAGCACATATAGACCTTACCCTCCCTGCAAAAGGCTTGACCATGCCATGGTTCCTAATTCTTCATCTGGTGCCCCGGGCCAGGATTGGTAGTGCTGTCTATAGGGCTGTGTCAGGAGAACTGTAAGACTCAATGGGGGGAAGAGTGTAGCGATCAATTAGTGATGTCTGCCAAGGACATGGGAAGGGTGGGTGGCAGCATGTGTGCTATGTATTTGCCAACCCCGGACCAGGCATATTCTCAGTGATGTCCACAATGTAACTAGTGTACAAAGCTACAACTTATTCAATTGTAACTTCTCTGGCATCAGATAATGGTGTTCTTGGTGATGACATACAATGGGAATTTTCATGGACTTTACCAGCACTTTTCAAAGATAATAGATACATGTGGTAGATATTCATAGTCTGGGGATTAGATAGATACACTCCATTGTGGAACAGGGATGGTTCATTTAGATCGTTCATATCCTGGATGACGCGTCTTTTAAGACCTTTAAGTTTCCTGTGTTCTGGCTTAATACTCACCAAATACTCTTTTCATTATTTATCCTATTCCTTACTGCTGGGAAGGAAGGATTCTGGTTAATGAGTACCAATATTATTGTTACTGGGAAGCTATTTCTCCAATGAGGACATAATAGTATCTCCTTGATAATAGGTTGGCATTTTGGGTTATATGCCAGTTCTTTGTAAATATAAATTGTAAAGGGATTTGTCATTCTTGGGAGTTTGGTTAATTGAGTTTCTCAGTTTGGTTACCCCATCACGGGACTCCCACATCCAAGAATACTCTTTCCCTTAAAGCCCTAACTTCAACAATAGTAGGAGCTGGCTTGCTTGCTTGAAAGTTGATCAATAATGTTGATAACAAAGCTGGTCACCGCTGCTCTTAAAGGCACATGATCTTATAGTTGGGGGCAAAAATGATTCAATTACATTGATAGTAATAGATCCTTTTAGGTAATGTGTTTTTTAGCTCATAAGCATTTTTAGGTTAAAAATGTGATTTCAGGAAGAGTCAGAGTTTGGGCACAATCCCAAATTTGATATTGGTGAATTTTCATGGACTCTGACAAACATTCATAATGAGTAAATATCATTATTAGTGTTAGAAGTTAATTACCTATCTGTGTTTAGCAGCATAGTAAATAAAAAGAAGTATGAGACAAATAGCTTCATAATCTGGAGTGTATAATTTAGTTGGGGACAGCTATGGTTTGAATGTGTCCCCCAAAGTTCATGTTTTGGAAATTTAATTCCCAGTGCAACAGTGTTGGAAGGCAGAGCCTTCATGACTGAATTAATGTCATTATCTCAAGAGTGGGTTAGTTATCATGAGAGTGGGTTTGTTATAAAAGCAAGTTCTGTCCCCTCTTGTTCCCTCTATTGCCCTCTCCCATCCTCTTGCCTTCTGCCACGTGACGACACCACAAGAAGGCCCCCCACCAGATGCTGGCACCTTGGTCTTGGACTTCCCAGTCTCCAGAACTGTGAGTCAATAAATTTCTGTTCATTCTAAATTAGCAGGCTGTGGATTCTGTTATAGCAACACAAAATGGACTAAGACAGGGACATAAAAGATAAAATAATAATAATAATACAAGTAGCATATACTTTATTACTCTGGTGGGCTGAAACTGGTCATACTGGCTTGCAAGAACCAATTGCTAAGTTTTTCAGTTTTGCAAGTTGGTTACTAAACACAGCCATCATTAAGCACTAAATTATATAAATTTACCATTAAATGAATTAGAATAATAACAAAGGTAATAAATAGTCAAAGCTCACCACTTCTTAGTGATTTTACTACATTTTCCTGTTATCTCTGATCTTGAGGTTATTTATGTCTAGAGTATCTGTATGGTGGAAACACTATATAACAGAATACCACCAAACATCTCTTCCCAGCTGTGGTCAGTGACATCATACTGATGGCACAAAACTGGCCACAACAGGAGTATTTATACCACAGAAAAGGACAAACTCTACAAACCAAGACTATTCTTTTTCCTTCAATTGGTAAGCATTCACCAGCACACCATTGTAAATATTGAATAGGAACACTAGACTCTTAAGCACTATCATGGGTCAGAGGTTAGTGAGATCACCTCAGGTATGGGGGTCAGGGAGGCAGGCTTTGAAGCTGGCTCTGAAGCAAACTTGTTTTTATGTGGGTCAGGACCACCCCTGAGGATATTTAGAACCAGGACAAATCACAGAATGCCCACATGTCCCCGAACATTTTTATACAGGTGAAATCAGGTTAACATGAATATTAAAAGCCTCTTCCAGGTGAAACAAAGTAAATAATAAGGCAGCAGTAAGCCTGAGGAGTGTATGTGCGTGTGTGTGTGTGTGTGTGTGTGTGTGTGATGCAGGGCACTCTGGCCCGCTCTGGCTGAAGGGTCATGTGCTGATTGGATAACCTTAGTGATGTCTTGGAAAGAGTTAAGGGCCTTTCTGTTCATATCTTCCAGACAGTAGCTGAAGCCCCAGAGACAAGGTGGTCCCTTTGATCGCGCTGTGTAGCTGTAACAGAATAAAAAAAATTGAAATAAAAAGAAAAAGGTAGACTAATGGAGAGGGTGTGTTTAAGTGGCTTCCTGGAAGTGGGGGAGGGGCTGCCTTTGAACCAGCACCCTGGAGCACTGTTTTTTTCTACCCCAAATCATTGCAGACCTCTCAAAGCCTCCTGGGAGAAAAATAATGACAATGTATTGTGGTGTT